>NW_003852396.1:33952933-33996265 GCF_000181295.1 Otolemur garnettii
CCTCCCAAGTAGCTGGGACCACAGGCTCCTGCCACAATGCCTGGCTATTTTTTGGTTGAAGCCATCGTTGTTTGGCAGGCCCAGGCTGGATTCGAACGTGCCACCTTAGGTGTATGTGGCTGGCGCCTTAGCCACTTGAGCCACAGGCGCCGAACCGAGACTCAGGATCTTTAATGCCTATTCCAGTAGAAAGTTCCATAGACAACATTTGAGGTTTCAGGTCCTTTGGGAAAAATTACAAATACTCATCAAATAAGATATTGTGAACACCAAATTAAAATGAATCTCAATTTCATGTGTTTGAAAACTTGTTTGATACTACCAAGTGGGTGGGCAATTTTAGACATATGGATGCCCCTTTTCCATACTCTTCTGAAGTGCATGGATACATTGGATTCTTGATCTGAACAAGATGGATCCATTGTTTACACCAAAACCAAAATACTGTTTTTAGGAATTTACGTTGTTTTTTGAAATCTAAATAGAATGACAAAGAAGGGCCAGATCTCTCTTATTCCTAGAAGAAAACTATAAATATATAGGAATTATCTCAATATGCAAATCTGGGTACATGATAGACAGAAAAGATACATCTCTCCCACTGTAGGTCAAACACCTATTAGAGTACTAGACTAAGATATAGGTATAAAAGGTGATATAGCACCTTATCCCTAATACCACTACTGATGCAAAGTTTGTGTCTCCCACCACCTAAATTCCTAACACAGAATCTGGTCTATTCTCAATAGTTACAAAACACTCAAACCCAGTTTTGTGGCCAGATATTTAAGATAACACTATAGGTAAATTTTCCTCCCTGGGAGATCTTTTATTCTATTCAATAGATAATTCTAAAGATTACAAATTTATTCTCACAGCACAAAAGGACCATCCCTGGTCCCTCACACATACCTTTTTATCATGCCATTCACATCCTAGGAAGAAGAGAGAAAATATAAATTAAATAATAGAACCTCCTCACTTAAAAAGCTATATCCCATTTCTATCAGTACCTGGTATGCTAAGAATGGAGAAGGTTATAGATATAAAGTCAAAATAAAACTCAGGCCAATCATCCAGAAGACTCATGTGAGGTGGTCAAGTTCCCTAAAAAGTAGGATCAACTTTAAACCATCAGGGAGAGGTTTCTAACATGTGAAGATGGGATATATTTATAAGAGAAAGAAGATGGCTACAATTTTTATTTTTGTCCAAATGTACATGACTCCCCATGAGATGATTTAAATAATTCATTTTTTTTGATGTTTTTCAACAGATATGTAAACTGACTCCCTATTATTTGCCAGTCATTGTGCTTGGTTTTGGAGACTCAAAGATGAATTAATAATAGTTCTCAGGAAGCTTACATGGTTTTTGCAAAGGATATCATACAAGCAAACAAGTGTACTAAAAAAGTATAGCTGTTTCTCCAGCTGATTTTTAAAATTTTATACATTAACTATTATTAACCTCATCCACTCCCTCAAATTCAATACTCACATATGTGCAGTTATTTTTAACTCTCTATTTTTACTCAAATTTGTCACTTAAATGTAGTTTAATATATTCAATAATAAAGGAGTTATTAGGACCAACAACTCAGGATGCCTAATCTGCAGCACCAGCCGCACTCTATTTTATCTTGAACGTATATCAGCCATAATTTTACAACATCTACTCAATCAACATCCTAAAATCTTCAGTGTTTAACCTGATCTCAGTCTCTGCCTGCCCAGTTTAATCTACATCCTTAAAGACTTCATGTTATCTACTCTTCTTTATCATCACAAATACTGATTTATTTGGTAGCAATGTATATAGTTTTATGCTTTGTACTATAATTTTATGTTGTATATGACATAACCAAGTAAAACTGGATTGAGTAGTAAAAATTATTTTATAAACAGCAATTACAATTTCAGTAATAGCTGAATTTTGAAGTTTAAACCTTATCATCAAGATCTGGTATATATTTTTCACCAAATGCTGCTTATTACTCTATATTAATTTTATTTTCCACACATGAAGGAAATGTGAATCTCCCAGAGGAAGGGAGAACTTATAAGTTTTTACCAAAAAATGTTTTGAATTGTAAATTGCACATTAGTCTGAATGGAATCACATGCCCTTCTTGAAAGCACCACTGCATTCTTGCTTGAAACATAGGAATTTTAGGTACTGATTTTTTTTTTTTTTTTTTTTTGCATTTAACCACAAACATTTATTGAGCACGGTAGGTGCTAAAAATAAAATAGTGAGCAAAACAATGGAATGGTTTATTTCTGCCCTCAGAGAGCTTGTACTCCAGTGGTATGATGTAAGATACAGTTGGTTACACTGAGAAGTGATATGAAGAAAAAGTCTTCTTAGAGAGAATAAATGGACACCTTAATAAGATCTGCAGGCCATATGCCTGAGTTGCTCCTTCTGTCAAGGAGAGACGCTTGGGGGCAGGAAGGAGTGTCCCCCACCACAGGTAGGAGGAGAGAAGGTGGCTCAGAGGGGCAAGATGGCCAACTGGAGCCATCCTCCAACAGAAGCTCCCATCCAGAGGGAAGGATAATGTCCAGAAAGTACCCACTTAAGCTGAAGACTGGGAGCCGAGCCAAGAGAGAAGAGCAATAAATACAGATCACCTCTGCTGAGGTAAGCTCCGATTCCAAGAAAGTAAACTTCAGCCAAGCCTTCACCAGATTCACTGATACACTAGGATCGAACACAAACCAGCTGAATACAAGACAGAGCTACCTAACCCTGCCACACCAAACAGGTTTCCTCAACCTCAGACTGTAATACTGTACAGGACTTTTGCACTTTTGCAAAGCTATAGGGGAAAAAGCTACAGTCATCAGTCCCAGATACTTGACAAAGGGCTGGTTAAACACAACTCCAGGAACTCCCAATCCAATTTCACCTTATCTGCCCATCTAGGCAATGGCAAAAAACAATCATGAGGCGGAATCAGCAGAAAAGCTCTGGAAATATGAATAATAAGAGTAGATCAATTCCCCCAAGGAAAGCTATGGCAGACACAGCACAAGATCCCATTCATAAAGAAATGACTGAGATGTCAGAAATGGAGTTCAGAATTTGAATAGCAAATAAGATCAACAGAATGGAGGTAAAGATGGAATTAGAATTTCAAGGAGTAATTCAAAAGATATCTCAAGAATTCAATGAATTCAGGACAAAATCACCAAAGATTTTGAAACAATGGGGCAAGAACTTGCAGCCCTCAAAGATATGAAAAATACAGTAGAATCCCTTAGTAACAGAATGTAGCAGGAAGAAGAAAGGATCTCTGACATTGAAGACAAAGCTTTTGAATGCTCCCAAATGCTCAAAGAGGAAAAAAAAGTGGAGAACAAAAACGGTTCATTCTCTCAGAGAGCTCTGGGATAATTCAAAGAGATCTAATGTTCACCTTATAGGAATACCTGAAGGTGATTGTTGCAAAAGATTCAGATGCTTTACTTCATGAAATAATCAAAGAGAATTTTTCCAGACATGCAAAGACATTCTAAAATTCAGACAGTAGACACTTTTACAACACCAGCATGACTCAGCCTAAACAAAAATTCTCATAGACACATTATAATTAGCTTTGCCAAAGTTAATCTGAAGGAGAAAATTCTGCAAGCTTCAAGAAATAAGAAAACCATAACCTACAAGGGGAAGAACATTAGAATGACTTCAGATCTCTCTGATGAAACCTTTCAAGCTAGAAGAGGGTGGTCATCGACCTTTAATCACCTAAAACAAAATAACTTTCAACCCATGATCCTATATCCACCTAAACTGAGTTTCATTTATGATAGAGGAAATTAAATATTTTAATGACAGCTGCATGTTGGAGAAATTTGTCATATCTAAACCAGCTCTCCAGGATATTCTCAGACCTATCCTCCATAATGCCCAGCACAATCCTCCACCACCAAAGTAAACTCACTCAGAAATTTTTGATCAAACTCCAACTTCCACAGTGGTGAAAGGATTAAAAATGTCAATGGGACCTTTGAAAAACTCCATATCCAAAATACTATCTGGCTTATCAATGCTTTCAATTAATGTGAATAGTTTAAATTGCCCTCTAAAGAGACACAGGTTGGCTGACTGGATACAAAAACTCAGGCCAGACATCTACTGAATTCAAGAATCTCAGCTTACCTTAAAAGATAAACATAGACTCAGGGGGAAGGGATGGTCATCTATACTTCAGGTAAATGGGAATCAGAAAAAAGCAGGTGCTGCAATTTTATTCGCAGATACAATAGGCTTTAAACCAACAAAAGTAAGGAAAGATAAGGATGGTCACTTCATATTTGTTAAGAGCAACACTCAACATGATGAGATTTCAATTATCAACATTTATGCACCCAATCAGAATGCACCTCAATCTATAAGAGAGACTCTAACATACATGAGCAACTTGATTTCCTTGAGCACCTTAATAGTTGGAGATTTTAACACTCATTTGGCAGTGTTGAATAGATCCTCCAAAATGAAGCTAAGCAAACAAATTTTAGACTTAAGCTTAACCATTCAACATTTGCATCTAACAGACATCTACAGGACAATTCATCCTAACAAAACTGAATACACGTTCTTCTCATCAGCCCATAGATCATCCTCCAAAATTGATCACATCTTAGGTCACAGGCTATCCTCAGCAAATTTAAAAGAATAGAAATCATTCCTTGTAATTTTCTCAGATCATCATGGAATAAAAGTGGAACTCAGTAACAACAGTAATATTCATATGCATATAAAAACATGGAAACTAAATAACCTCATGCTGAATGACAGCTGGGTCATATATGAGATTAAGAAGGAAATTACCTTGGCTCGGTGCTTGTGGCTCAAGTGGCTAAGGCACCAGCCACATACACCTAAGGTGGCGGGCTCATATCTAGCCCGGGCCACCAAACAACGACGGCTGCAACCAAAAAACAATAGCCAGGCGTTGTGGTGGGCGCCTGTGGTCCCAGCTACTTGGGAGGCTGAGGCAGGAGACTCGCTTGAGCCCAGGAGTTGGAGGTTGCTGTGAGCTGTGATGCCATGGCACACTGCCCAGGGGGATAGCTTGAGGCTCCATCTCAAAAAGAAAGAAGGAAATTACCAAATTTTTGGAACAAAACAATAATGATGACATGAATTATCAGAACTTCTGCAGTACTGCAAAGGCAGTCTAAGAGGGAAATTTATAGCATTGCAAGCCTTCCCCAAGAGAATAGAAATAGAGGAAGTCAACAACTTAATGGGACATATCAAGCAACTGGAAAAGGAAGAACATTCCAACCCTAAACCTAGAAGAAGAAAATAAATCACTAAAATTAGAGCAGAACTAAATGATATTGAAAACAGAAGAATCATATGACAGATCAACCAATCAAAGGTCAGTAAAATAGATAAACTTTTGGGTAACCTAACCAGATGTAGAAGAGTAAAATCCTCAGTTTCATCAATCAGAAATGATAAAGGCCAAATAACAACAGATTCCTCAGAAATTCAACAAATCCTTAATGAAGATTACATAAAACTGTATTCTCAGAAGTATGAAAATCTGAAGGAAATAGATCAATACTCAGAAACATGCCACCCTCCTAGACTTAGCCAGAAAGAAGTGGAAATGTTGAACAAGCCTATAACAAGTTCTGAAATAGCATCAACTATAAGAAATCTCCGTGACCAGATGGCTTTGCATCAGAATTCTACCAACTTTTAAGGAGGAACTAGTACCTATATTACTTAACATTTTGAAGGAATACTTCCCAACACATTCTATGAAGCAAATATCACCCTGATACCCAAACCAGGAAAAGACCCAACAAGAAAAGAAAATTGTAGACCAATATCTCTAATGATTTTTTTTTTTTTCAGTTTTTGGCCGGGGCTGGATTTGAAGCCACCTATAGCATATGGGGCCAGCACCTTACTCCTTTGAGCTACAGACACCACCCCACTCTAATGAATATTGATGCCAAAATATTCAGCAAGATCCTAGCAAACAGAATCCAACAACACATCAGACAATTATACATCACGCCCACGTGGGTTTCATCCCAGGGTCTCAAGGATGGTTCAATATACATAAATCCATAAATATAATACATCACATAAACAAATTAAAAAAAAAAGACCATGTCATTTTCTCACCTGATGCAGAAAAAGCTTTTGACAATATCCAGCATTCTTTCTTGATCAGAACACTTAAGAAAATAGGTATAGAAGTAACATTTCTTGAATGGATAGAGACCATCTACAACAAACCCACAGCCAATATCGTACTGAATGGAGTAAAATTGAAATAATTTCCACTCATATCAGGAACCAGGCAAGGATGGCCACTGTCTCTACTGCTTTTTAACATAGTAATAGAAGTCTTAGCCACCAGAATCAAGCAAGAGAAGGCAATCAAGGGGATCCAAATAGGACCAGAGGAGATCAAACTGATCAAACTTGTCACTCTTCGCAGACGATATGATTATATATCTGGAAAACCCCAGGGAATCAACTACAAAACTCCTAGAAGTGATCAAGGAATACAGCAACATCTCCTGATACAAAATTAACACTCACAAATCTGTAGCCTTTATATATACCAACAGTAATCAAGGGGAAAAAACAACCAAGGACTCTATTCCCTTTACAACAGTGACAAAGAAGATGAAATATCTGGGATTGTATCTAACGAAGGATGTGAAAGATCTCTATAAATATAACTATGAAACTCTGAGAAAAGAAGTAGCTGAAGATGTTAACAAATGGAAAAATATACCATGTTTATGGCTAGGAAGAATCAACGTTGTTAAAATCTCTATACTACCTAAAGCAATCTGCAGATTTAATGCAATCCCTATTAAAGCTCCTCTATCATACTTTAAAGATCTGGAAAAATTAGTACTTTGTTTTATATGGAAACTGATAAAACCTGAAATAGCCAAGACATTACTCAGAAATAAAAACAAATCAGGAGTAATCACGCTTCCAGACTTCAATCTATACTATAAATTGATAGTGATCAAAACAGCATGGTACTGGCTGAGAGAGGTAGATGTATGGAACAGAATTGAAGAACAAGAGGTGAACCCAGACACTTATTGTCATTTGATTTTCCATAAGCCTATTAAAAATATAAATTGGGGGAAAGATTTCCCTATTCAACAAATGGTGGTGGGTGAATTGGCTGGCAACCTGTAGAAGACTGAAACTGGACCAACACCTTCATCCTCTAGCAAAAATTGACTCTCACTGGTTAAAGGACTTAAACTTAAGATATGAAACTATAATAATTATTAGAGAGAGGGCAGAGGAAATGCTTGAAAAAATTGGCCTGAGACAATACTTTATGAGGAGGACACCCTGGGCAATTGAAGTAATATCAAAAATACATTACTGGGATCTGATGGAATTAAAAAGCTTCTGCCCTGCCAAGAACACACTAAGTAAAGCAAGAACACAGCTCTCAGAATGGGAGAGGATTTTTGCAAGTAATATTTCTGAGAAAGGTCTAATAACCAGAATCCACAGAGAACTCAAACTTATTACTAAGAAAAAAACAAGTGATCCCATTTCATTGTGAGCAAGAGACATGAACAGACGCTTCTGTGAAGAAGACAAGTGCACGATCTAAAGACACACGAAAAAATGCTCATCTTTAATCATCAGAGAAATGCAAACCAAAATTACTCTGAGATACCACCTAATTCCAGTAAGAGTAGCCCACATCACAAAATTCCCAAACTACAGATATTGGCATGGGTGTGGAGAAAAGGGAATACTTCTGCAGTGCTGGTGGGAATGCAAGCTAGTATGTTCCTTTTTTTTTGAGATGGAGCCTCAAGCTATCCCTCTGGGTAGAATGCCATGGCATCACGGCTCACAGCAACCTCCAACTCCTGGGCTCAAGCGAGTCTCCTGCCTTAGCCTCCCAAGTAGCTGGGACCACAGGCGCCTGCCACAACACCCAGCCATTTTTTGGTTGCAGCTGTCGTTGTTTGGCAGGCCAAGCCTGGGGATTCGAACCCGCCACCTTAGGTGTATGTGGCTGGCGCCTTAGCCGCTTGAGCCACAGGCACCGAGCCAGTATGTTCCTTTTGGAAGGAAGTTTGAAGAACACTCAGGGATCTAAATGTAGACCTGCTGTTTGATCCTGCAATTCCTCTTCTTAGTGTATATCCAAAGGACCAAAAATTATTTGGCAATAGAGATATTTGTACCAGATTGTTCATTGCAGCTCAATTCATAATTGCCAAGTCATGGAAGAAGCCTAAGTGCCATTCGACCCATGAATGTATTAATAAATTGTGATATATATATATATATATATACACACCATGGAATACTATGCAGCATTAAAAAAAAGGAGACTTTACCTCTTTTATGTTTACATGGATGGAGCTGGAAAATATTCTTCTTAGTAAATTATCTCAGGATTAGGAAAAAAGTATCCAATGTACTCAGTACTACTACTGTGAAACCAATTTGTAATAACTCACACTTGTGTATGAATGGATCAATAAATTGTGGCATATGTATACCATAGAATATTATGCAACCTTAAAGAAAGATGGAGACTTTACCCTTACATGTTTACATGGATGGACCTGGAACATATTCTTCTTAGCAAAGTATCTTAAGAATGGAAGAAAAAATATCCAATGAACTCAGTCTTATGAAACCAATTTATAGCTTTCTTATGAAAGCTATAACCCAATTATAGCCCAAGAAGAGGGGGAAAAGGGAAAGAGAGAGAAGGGGAGGGGGAAGGATGGGTGAAGGGAGAGTAGTTTGTGGGACCACCCCTATAGTGCATCTTACAAGGGTACATGTGAAATTTACTAGGTGTAGAAAGAATATAAATGTCTTAACACAATAACAAAGAAAATGCCGTGAAGTCTAAGTTGACCAGTTTGATGAAAGCATTTCAGATTGTGTGTAAAACCAGCACATTGTACATCATGATTGCATTAATGTACACAGGTATGAGTTAATAAAAAAAAAAAAGAAAACAAATATGAAACACAACTATAGCCTAGGATGAAGGAAGAAAGTGGAAGGAGAGGGGAAGGGAGGTGGGTGGGTCGATGGAGGGAAGGTTAGTAGGGGGACCACACCTATGGAGCATTTGCAAGTATAAGTGGGATCTATCAGGTGTTGAACACAAATGTCTTAACGCTGTAATTGGGTAAATGAGGTGAAGGCTATGTTGATTAGTAGGATGTAAGCACTCCAATTTGTACAAATAATCAACATATTCAATCCCATAATGGCATAAATGTGATCTATGTACAAATGACTTAATTGAAAAAAATAGATCTGCAGGAGGAGAAAGAGAAAATGAAAGAATAGTTAAGACTTCACAACAGGTTGTGCAAAGGCCTGGAGTTAGCAATATGAATTTAAGTAGGATTAAGTCCTATGCTGGTTACACATGGTGACTCACACCTGTAATCCTAGATCCCAGAACTTTTAGGAGGCCTTGACTTTGGGACCAGCCTGAGCAACCAAAAGAAACTCCATTTCTACAAAAAATACAACCATCAGACAGGCATGGCAGTGTACCCCTGCTGTCCCAGCTACTCAGGAGGCTGAGGCAGGAAAATTACTTGAGCCCAGGAGTTTTAGGTGCAGGGGGCTAGGATAACACCACTGTACTTTAGCCTGGGCAACAGATCAAGACTATCTCTCTAAAATGAAGGAAAATAAAAAAAAAAAAAAAGAAGTGGCACACAATCTATCAAAATGTTTATTTTACAACATCTATGAAATTTATGAAACATAAAAAAACCAACAAAATAGAACCCATGCTCAGGAAAAAAGTACCAAAATAATAAATAGAAAGTACCTCTAGATATTGGAGTTAGGGGATAATGACTCAAAGTAACTATTATACATAGGTTAAAATTCTAAGGGGAACTATGCTTGAGGAATTAAAGTATAAAAACCAGGACATAAAAAGTAGTTATCTGGCTTGGCGCCTGTGGCTCAAGTGGCTAAGGCACCAGCCACATACACCTAAGGTGGCGGGTTCAAATCCAGCCCGGGCCCGCCAAACAACGACGGCTGCAACCAAAAAATGGCTGGGCATTGTGGCGGGTGCCTGTGGTCCTAGCTACTTGGGAGGCTGAGGCAGGAGACTTGCTTGAGCCCAGGAGTTGGAGGCTGCTGTGAGCTATGAGGCCATGGCACTCTACCTAGGGGGATAGCTTGAGGCTCTGTCTCAAAAAAAAAAAAAAAAAAAAGTAGTTATCTAAAGAAGTGCATAGAAATAATTAAGAAAATAAAATTTGTAAAAATTTGAAGTAAAATAACCAAAATGAAATGTGTATCAGAAGAGCTCAATAACACATTAAGATGGCAGACGTAAGAACCACTGAACCTGACCTTGAACCAACAGAAATTTTCTAACCTAAGGGAATAGAGGGAAAATGATTGAAAAAATAGAAATCACCCCAGAGACAAGTGGGACGACAGAAAATGTACCAAAAAGCATGCAATAGGTCTTCCAGAAGGAAAGAAGACAGAGGAAAAGAGAAAAAAATGAAAATAAATTTTGGAAAAAATTTAAGATTTTTAAAATTTTACACATTATAGACAAAATTATGATGCTTTTTGAAAGCATCAAGCAATAAATCAATCATCACAGAAGAAATAAATGCTTACAAAAATGATTAATAGTTGATTATTTAACTGAAATAATAGAGAGCAGAAGATAAGACTGACATGTGGAGAGCTCTAAAAGAAAAAGGAAAATGAAGGGCATCACCTGTGGCTCAGTAAGTAGGGTGCTGGCCCCATAAATGGAGGGTGGCGGGTTCAAACCCAGCCCTGGCTGAACTGCAACAAAAAAAATAGCTGAGCATTGTAGCAAGTGCCTGTAATACCAGCTACTCCGGAGGCTAAGGCAAGAGAATCACCTAAGCCCAAGAACTAGAGATTGCTGTAAGCTGTGACTCCACTGCACTCTACTTAGGGTGACAAGATGAAATTCTGTCTCTATAAAATTAAATAAATAAATAAAAAGAAAAAGGAAACTGTAAACCTGGAATTCCATTTAATACAAAAATATTCTTTAAAGATGTTACCACATGTTTAAAAAACATGCTACCACATAAAGACTGATAGAGTTTGTTGCTGGCAGATAGCAAAAATATTTATTATTAGAAATATTTTTTAAAAGCCTTTGGTTGAAAAAATATTCCTCCAAAGATTGACTTAAATTCAAACTGAAACAGTAAGGAAATGCTATAACATGTGAGGTAACAGAAAATATGCTATCATTTATTTTCCAATTTATTTTTAATAACTTTAAAGACATGAGTTTATTAATATAGTAATTAAATACTATATTTATAGGTTATAACATATATACATGTAATCTCTGTGACAATAAGATTACAAAGATTCAGAAAATATTAAGCAATATTTCAGTCATGTTTCTGTATTTTACTGGAATTAAGTTAGTATTAATTTGAAGTACATTGTGACAGGATAAGAGGAATATTAAATCACTCAAGTAACCACTATAGTGTGACCAGACGTCCTGCTTTTGGCAGGACAGTCCCGCTTTTCAACAATTTGTCCCACGGCGTTTTTAAAAAGTCCAGATTTTTTGGAAAGAATGCACAAATGGAGGGAGAACAAGAAGGGAATATTTAGTTTTCACTTGCCATGTGGCTATTTCACCAGAATATGAGTTTTATATTATTTGTGTTAATTTTATAATGTTAAACTGTAATAATAACAAATAATTGCTGAGAAGTGATTATCGAGAATTGCTTATCAAAGTGTGCATTGTTGTCAGGCCTTGCCCTGCCCCGTCTTCTGCCCTGCCCCGCACCGCCGGCCATGTTGTCCTGCCTTACCGGTGTTAAAATCTGGTCACCCTAAACCACTAGAAAAATAACTAAAATAATGTGTAGCTCAAAATCAGAGAAATGAAAAATCTCTACTGAAAAATATCTATTTAACACAAAAGAAGCCAGTTAAAGAGAAAGGAAAAGTAGCAACAAAAAAGAGGAGAGAACTCCTCACAGCCAGCAATGCAGGAAAGACAACGCTCCCCCTCCTCCACCCCAGTAACAGAAGTAGTAGCTAGGGACTGCTGCAGTGGCTGGGTTTCATCTTTATCCCAGCAGCTGGCCTAAGAAGCACAACAGAATTCCACCCAGTTCAAGCCAGTTACTTACTCCCTGCCCAGAGCTGTAGCTTTCATCTGCACTTTTTTGCTATTTACTTGGAGCTCTGTACCTTTTGTCAGGAAGAATCTCTAGCGCACCTAAAGGCAAAGATAGATTTACAATCAACCATTTATACGCAGATATTAAATGCTAGAAGGAAAAGCTGAAATTCAGCTTCAGATGGTCTTGCATGCAAGGGGACACAACTAACTTTCATTTTTTCAATGAAAGCACAACAGTCAAAGAGCAAAATTCAGTAAAGGACCTTCTTCCGCAGCTGCTGCCTAAATTCAAGAGGAAAGCAAATAACAAACTTGAAGAAAAAAAACAGAGTGCTGAAAGAAGACCCTGTCTTTTTTCAGCAAAAAGACCTTGTTGTGAGCCAAGTGATCAGTGCTGAAGAATTCTGGGCCAATCTTCTAAATGTGAATGCAACAGAGTTCTTCCACATCCAATCTTAAGCAGGATGTTGGCATTTCTGGCTGATGTTCAGCCCCAAACTTACGGCTGCAATGGTCTGAGATATAATTTAACCTCTGATATTACTGAGTCTATATTTAGGATCTATCCAGCAGTAAAAATGAAATACACAGAAAATGTTCCCCACAACATGATAGAGAAGGAATTCTGGACACGTTTTCCCCAGTTCCATTAGTTTCAAAGGAACTGGTTGAATACAGGGTCAAAGGATCTCTTTGCAGAATGTGCCAAAATAGGGTTAAAAACAATGGTTTCATTAGGAGTGAAAAATCCACTACTTGATTTGACAGCTTTGAAAGATAAACCATTAGATGGGGGCTATGGCATTTCCTCTGTGCCAACTACTTCCAATTCTAAATCCATAAAGGAAAACAGTAATGCTGCCATCATCAAGAAGTTTAACCATTGTAGTGACATGGTCCTAGTGGCAGGACTCAGGAAACAAGAAGCACAAAATGAAGAGCATGTGAGCTTAGCAGCATGGATGGAAATTCCAGAGATGCAGATTGCTTTCTGCAAAAGCCAGTACCAACCACTGTCCCCTTCAGACTAAGAACTGGAACCCACCCAGTCCCAAGATTGAGACTCTTAGACACAAGTCAAAGAAAGAATGAAAGAACAAGACCGACGTCATCTTAAGCTTAAGTTTCAGTTTCCCCAAAATTAAGTTTCAGGTTCCCAGAAGTCAGGACACAGGCACATGACACCATCTCAGTGGCCCCTAACAAACAGAAAGATGCACAACATCACGTAGAGGTCGCTCCCTTCTCCTTACTCATAGAAGTCACCCTACCTCTTAGAACGGGGCCTTCAGCCCGTTCTCGCTGCACCAAGATACTGGAGGCCTGGGTCCGCGAGCTTAAATAAAACTCTCCTGCTTTTGTATCAGACCCTGGCTCCCTGATAGTTCTTGAGGACATCATGATCTGGACACAACAATACTGCGGACACAACAATACTGCAGACACAAGCAATCCTAAGAAATTCTATAAAACATTATATACTAATATACTGGATAACTTAGAAAAAATAGGTTCTAGAGACATTCTTAGATACATGCAACCTACTACTGAATCATGAAGAACTAGAAAACCTGAACAGACAAATAATAAGGAGATTAAATTAGTTACAGAAAGTCTCCCAATAAAGAAATATCTGGGACCTGGTACCTTCATGGCTGAATTTTACCAAAGAAGAATTAACATCAATCTTTCTCAAACTCTTACAACAAGTTAAAGAAAGGGAATACTTTAAACTCATTTTATGGGCTGCCATTACCCTGATAATGAAGTCAGAGAAGAATGCTCAGTAGAAGAAAAATTACAGGTCAATATCTCTCATGAACATAGATATAAAAATTATCAATAAAATATTAGAAAACCAAATTAAATGGCACATTAAAAGAATCATTCACCATGATAAAGTGAGCTTTATCTCAAGAATACAAGATGGTTCATTATTGACAAATCTATAAATGTGATGCACTGGGTAGTATACTGAATACCATGCTTATGGGAATGGTCCCGGGTTCTTGAGGGAAACAATGGGAGCAAGAGTACAATCTCCTGGCAGGGATGGAGCCATTTTGCGACCTGAAGACAAGCACTTAAGCATGTGGTCCTTCTATACAGGCTTCCTCAGACCTATTGTATAGTGTTTCAATAAATAACTGCTACAGAGGTAGCTCAGGAGCTCCTACAGCCATGAAGAAGTTTACTTGGTGGCTTGTCTTTCTGGCACCTATGGGGGGAGCCTCACCTCTTGCAAGCTTGGATATTCATCATTCCATGTACCAGATGATTCCTGGGTGTGGTGCCAGCATGACACAGTGGCACCAACACACTGCATGGACCAAACAACGGACAAAGAACATAGGACCATCTCAAAAAAATGGAGAAAGTACATTTAACAAAACTAAACATGTTTTTAAAATAAAACAGAATCTCTTACAAATTGTCTATACAAGGAATATACCTAAACACAATAGAGGCCATATATGACAAACCCATGGCTTACATCATACTAACATCCTAACATCAAAATATAAGAAGTTGAAAGCTTTTTCTTTAAGATGAGGAAAAAGACTCAAAGGTTCCCTGGTATGGCTTCTATTCAACATAACACTGAAAAGTACTAGCCAGAGGAATTATGTAAGTGAAAGAAGTAAAAAGCACTAAAATTGGTATTAAGAAGTTAAATTGCCCTGTTTACAGATAGTATAATCTCACAGATAGCAATTTCTAAAATGCTACCAAATCTCTCAGAACTAAGTAACAAATTCCAACAGTTGCAGGATATAACATCAAAATACAAAAATCATTACCATTTCTGTGTACTAACACCACATTATCTGAAAAGAAATTAAGAAATCAACCCCATTTATAATAGCTACAAAATGTAAAAATACACAAGAGTAAATTTTACCAAGAAGGTGAAAGACCTGTACTCTGAAAATTATAAAGCATTGATGAAATAAATTGAAGAAGATACATACAAATGAGAAAAATAACCTGTGTTGATGTGTTGGAAGAATGATTATTGTTGAATGTCCTTGCCACCCAAAGTGATCTACAGATTCAATGCAATTTCTGTTCATACATTTTAAACAGAAATAGATAAAATAACCCTAAAATTTTTATGGGACCACAATGCATACTTAAATGTGTATGGTGCCCTGAATCACCAAAGCAATCTTCATTAAGAAAGAAATAAAAACAAAACAAAACAAAACTGGAGGCATTGCAATACCTGACTTTAAAATCTACTACAAAACTACATTAATCCACACATCATGGTACCAGCATTATAAACAGAGACAAGACCAGTGGAACAAAAGAGAAGCTCAGACAAAAAAATCTACATATTTATGGTCAGATCATTTTTAACAAAAGTGTCAAGAACATGTGATGGGGAAAGGACAGTCTCTTCAATAAATTGTGTTTGCACAACTGAATATCCACATGCAGAAGAACAAAATTAGACTCTTATTTAACTCCATTTAAAAAAAATCAACTCAAAGTGGATTAAATACTTAAATATAAGATGTGAAACAGTAAAACTACTAGAGGAAAACCTAGGGGTACATTTCCGGACATTGGTATAAGCAACGATATTTTGGGCTGAAAACCCAAAAGTATAAGCAGCAAAAATAAAAACAACTAAATAGGATTGTATCAACTTAAAAAGTTTTTGCACAGCCAAGTAGCAATCAACAAAATGAAAAGGCCGCATATGAGTTGGAGAAAAATATTTGGAAGCCATATCTGATAATCAGGTTTAATATCCAAAATATATACGGAGGCCTGGCTCATGCCTGTAATCCTCACACTCTGAGAGGCCAAGGTGGAAGAATCACTTTAGGTCAAGAGTTTGAGGCTGGCCTAAGCAAGAGCAAGTCCATGTCTCTTTTCTAAAAGTAGAAAAATTAGCTGGGCATTACAGCAGGACCTTTATTCCCTGCTACTTGGGAGACTAAGGCAGAAGGATTACTTGAACCCAGTGAACTGAGGTTGCTGTGAACTAGGCTGATAGCATGGCACTCTAGCCTAGGCAACCAAATGACACTCTGTCTCAAAATGAAACAAAGAAACAAATATATACATATATACACATTATTTTATATTGGGATATTTGTTTTTCCAAAAAAGAATTCACACAACTGAATAGCAGAAAAACAAATATCCCAATGTAAAAATGGGAAAAGGAAGGGAATAGAAATTTCTTCTTTGTGTGTATGTCTGTTTTTGCTCTTTGTTATTTCTCATTTTGTTTATTTTAGATTTTTCTTCTATTGTTTGGGTACAAAGAATTAGGTTACACTGATTGCATTTGTTAGGCAAAGTCCCACCTCCAAGAGGTGTGCCAGACACTATGACCCTCTCTACTCCCCTTCCACCTCCCCTCTCCCAATCCCTCATCCCTCATTCAGATATTTCTGAAAGGAAGAAAAACAGTCAATAGGTATATGAAAAAATGTTATTGATAAATTAATAGAAATAGAATTTTCCCTTGCTATTTACACATTCAATTATTCCTATAATCTCTGATATTGGTTCAGGAAAAGGATACTGCAGTACAGTTCAGTGACAGGGCAGGTATTGGTCAAAGGATACCAACTTTGGATAGAGAGGAGGAATATCCTCAAGATATCTATTGCACAACATGGCAGTTAACAGTGTCTGATGTATCATATTGTTGAAAATTGTAAAGAGTAGATTTTAAATGTTCTCACACAGAAAGAAAACTATGTGAGGTAATGAGTATGTTAATTAATTTGATGTAGCCATTCCATAATGTGTACATATTTCAAAACCATGTGTTACAAACAATACAATAGTATGCCAGTTTAAATCAATAAGTTTAAAATTAAAAAAATAAAAATTAAAGGGATTACAAAGAAGTTTTATGACTAACTTAAAGATTATAAATTAGATGAAATGAAGAATCCTATGGAGACAATCCATTACTAAGGAGAGACTCAAGAAAGATTAAAAATATTAATAACCAAAAGCATGTAAAAAGTTAAAAGTTTGATACCTTTCTTGAAAGTAAGAAATACTGGCTTGGCACCTTTAATTCAGTGGCTAGGATGCCAGCCACATACCCTGGGGGCTTGCAAATTTGAACCCAGCCTGGGCCTGTTAAATGACAATGACAACAATAACAAAAAAATAGCCAGGCATTGTGTCAGGTGCCAGTAGTCCCCCCTACTTGGGAGGCTGAGGTAAGAGAATCACTTAAGCCCAAGAGTTTGAGGTTGCTGTGAGCTGTGATGCCACTGCACTATACCCAGGGCGACATAGACTTTACCTCAAAAAAAAAAAAAAAAAAGTAAGAAATACTGAGGCAGCTTTACTGATAAATTCTATTTAATACTTAAGGAAGAAATAACACCAGTCTTTTTCAAATATTTTCCAGAAAAATTAAAAGAGGTAACTTCTCAGCACATTCTATGAGGGGAAAAAACAAAAACAGCTCTTGTAATCTGAAATGCATTTGCTTGATTGAGCTGAGCAATGAAAAGCTGTCTGAGAAATGCTGGTGATTACAGAGAACAGGGGCCTAGAAAATATCAATGAATACAACTGATCTTTTCCCCAAGGGCAAATTTTTTACTGCTTTTGATATGTTAAAAATAGGATTTTCCCTGCCTACTCATGCATTCAATAATTCCTATAACCTCTGATATTGGTTCAGGAAAAGGGTACCACAGTGTCCAAAAAACTTTAGTGTCAGCACTAGAGACAGCACAGAAACACAGAGAAGGAAACAGTCTTCACTTTCCTGCATCTCAGATACTGAGGACTCTCTTCAAGTCTTACCTGCAGCATCTCTATTGCTGGCGCATGCAACCGATGCTCCACATCAGACATGAAACTTCTTACCACTTGATGGTGCTGGTCCAGCTCATTTTTAGACTCTGCTAGACTATTTTGAATAACTTTTTCCTCTTCATCAAGAATTTGCAGTTTCTTGTTCTCCTCAGATGCCAGGAAGTCTCTCAGTTCACCAAACAGTACCTGGATGTTTTCTCTGTCAGACTGTATTTGATCCTCCAGGAAGGGAAACAGAAGTAGGAAAGCAATTCTTAGACAAGCTGAGAATTTTAAAATATTTTCTCTTCTTAACATTCTAAAAACCCTTAAATTGGCATGTGAAGGCCGACCTGAACCAAAATGGGATGCCTGGGTGTGGCTTAGCCATCACACAGTTATCCAGGACACCCACGCCTACTTGCACTACTGTTCACCTCACTCATGAATGCTGAAAGTGAAACCTTCCCCCACTGACAAAGTCTTCTCCCAGAACAGCCATAGATACAAAAAGCATCATAAGAATAGAACTCAAAATTCACTAGCCATCCCCACCAGAGAGTCCCTCCATGTAAACAGCATCCTCCAAAGAGCTGTGTTCATTTATGATATATTCAATCTCTACCCCTCAGACCCCATATGGAAATGGATAAAGAAGAGGACTAATCAAATGATTCCAGGAGTTATCAACTATCAGGGAATGAAAAAGGGAGGGAGCTTCTGCCCAAGATCCTGCCCAGGTTTTTGGATAATTCCCTCAGGAAGTGGCCCCTCTTACCTTCCAGAAAGTTCTCTCTTTACTGATGTCAGAATCTACCTGCTCAACTTCCTGCTGGTGCTTCCTCAGCTGCTCCAGAACTCCCTGGAGCCCCTTCTGTGAGAAATAAATTACACAGAGGTAAGCTCTGAGCTTTCTTAGCACTTGGATAGTACATAAAAAAGAAGTCAGAGTGATTGCAGAAGAGACTAGAGTTTACAGAAGCTCTTAGAAGAGCAATTAGAATCCATAACTTGGAAGAAAACCCAACATGATGAATGTGTTCCTCAAATCTTAGGTAACTGAAATCACCATCACCCACACCAAGATTAGACGTATTCTTTTTCTCCTAGAAGAAAAACTCGATCTACAACAAGGAGAGAACTTGTATCTCAGTTCACCCCAGTTGCTCTCTTGCTGAAAGGAGTGACCAGAGCTTTCCTTTGGTACCAAATCTCTACCCATATGGCTCAAAGTACAAAAATATTTACTTCTTCCCAAGAGTATGTAGGCTTATCCTCTTACTACTGTATGAAGTGCATAAAAACATCCTTCAAGTACAGGGCTCAGAAGATAAATATAGGATTGAGAAAACCCAGAAGCCTTGGATCTAGGATGACAAGGTAATTAAAGTAAAATGCAGGGTGGCACCTGTGGCTCAAGGAGTAGGGCACTGGCGCCATATACCAGAGGTGGCGGGCTCAAACCCTGCCCCAGCCAAAAACTGCAACAAATAAATAAAGTAAAATGCGAAGTGAAAGTTTCCACCTTGGTACTATTTTCTTCCCTGACTCTCCTCCATTCTGGTCTCTTACTTGGCACTCCTGGGCAGCCTCCTCCAGGAGGAGTGTGCGGTGACCACGGTGCTTCTGAGACCGCTCACAAAGCCAGCAAATGACCTCCCAATCCTCCTCACAGAAGAGCAGTAATTTCTCTCCGTGCTGCTCACAGTGATCTACCTTCTGCCCCTCTTCTTGGTTTAACTTGACCTCCCTGAGCCTCTCCACTACGTTGGCCAGAGGTCGATTGGGACGCAGGTTCTCAAGCTGGTAAGTGATTCGGCACATAGGACATCTGCTCTGCCCTTCTTGGTCTATCCTGGACTTGTTTTGGCTTTCAGAGATGTAGGCTTGGCAGAAGCTGTGGCCACAGTCTAGGCTCAGGGGCTCTATAAGGAGTTCCAGGCAGATGGGGCAGGTCACCTCCTCCTTTATATTCAGCAGGAGTTCTGAATCCATACAAGCTGCTCCCCTGATCCTGCTTATGCTGACTGCAGAGGTACCTGTTGCTCACAGAGCCCTGTAGGATTGAGAAAGTTAAAAAGGGACAGACTGGGTAAGAAAGGTAAAAATACAAAGGATACTGATTATGCAGAAGTAAAGACTAGGCCAAGATCAAAATCTTAAAATATTACAAAAATGTGGGAGAGATAGAAGGAAAGAGGTTTGGTGACCTGGTAGAAAGGGCTTTTTTTGTAGTAATTTTAAGCGGTTCATGTCAAATGACAAATTTCATCCTTATCTGTGAGGCTTTCTTCTACCTTACAAAGTTAATCAAAGACAATAGAAGTAACTAAATAGACTAAATTAATCCCCAGATCAATGGTGATATGGAGCTAGAGTAAGCCTAAGCAGCTGGGGGGCTCTGGGGAGACTTGTCCAGGAAATTTACAAAGGACATTGATAGGAGCCCAAAGATGTATATGCTATGGATGGCAAGAAGGGAAAGGATGTAGATATAGTACACACCTGTGAAGGACCTAAAAAATATAAACACACATGAAATCGATGCGTGGGAAGTCTTAGAAGAGATGTTTCAAAATATTAGATGAGATCATTTGAAAAATTGGCATTGATGGTGGATTATATGCAAGTAATCAAATCAAAATCTAAAACACAAAGATGAATGTATGGTTTAACCCACTATGAACTTACATATATATGAAAGAGCAGATGTGACAAACGCTACTGGAGAGATGTGTATGTTGTTGGAAATCCAATAATGGAGCAAGGAAGCGGAGGGTCCCAAGAATTACAACTTGAAAACGTAACCTTCTAACTGACCTCTGAAGAATATGAATAAAATATGAGAAAGAAGATAAATGTGTTAGGTAGAAGATACTGCATATATGAATATGCAGCATCTTCCATGAGTTATAAATTGCCAGTGTGAATGGTGTGTTGAAAGCTGCTAGTCCTGGGACAGAAAATTTGACAGTTCCTAAAGGAAATAAATTTAGAGACTTTTTCCACAGAGCAAGAAGAAATTACCAATGTCAATTATCAATTTCAATTGGCTGAGCAAAGTGATGACACAATTAGCTTTGCACCGTGGTTGTGAAAAGTGGGATGGATCCACTATGAAAATAGGAAGATCAGTTAGGATGCAGGCACAGTTGCTCAGGGGAAAGATGACAGATTGTAGGACAAGGTAATGGAGAAAACAGAAAACAGATAAGAGAGATTAAATTAAAAGTATAGGATTAGAAATTAGAGTGGACAGGTGAGAAACAAAGTGTTAACAATAGGTTTGAGCTCTTTCTTCCTGTACAGGTGACATTTGTTTATCTTTCTTCTGCTATTGTTTTCCCCTCAGAAACTTACTGTTTTATAATAAAATGGAATGTAAGCTGTCTTGCTATTTCACATTATTGACAGGAAAAACAGCCTAATATGTAAAGCACATTTAAACTGTGAAAATTGTATATATCTTAAATCCCAGTTAGTAAGAATAAACTCATTTTTCATGATATAATCAAATATGCCTTTTTTAGGTCTCTGGAAGCTAGGTTCATGAGTTTTCACAAGATAATTAGGCATTTGGATACCTAGCTAGTCTGATTTCTTAGAAAGATGAGGTGAGTTGTACCACTGCAAAAACTCTCACTGAGAGCGCATCTGAGATAGCTATGCTAGCCATGTTTCCACTCCTAATTCCCTGGCTAAACTACAGGAACATGGATGGTTTATGTCCCTTATACTCCCATGAGCAAAACTGTAAACCAGATTGTAAAGTACTGCTAGTGTTCAGGGGGGGTCTTAGCGCAATAATGACTCTCAGGCCTGGATTCAGTAATGGCCCTGTGGGCTCAGGTGAGGCTCAGGTTCACTATTAGGAACTAAATGCTGGACCACTGTTAGGGCAAATGGGAATATGAGGCACCAAAAAAAAAAAAAACAAAACAAAACAAAACAAAACAAAAACTAAGAAAGGGAAGACGCAAATAGATACTGATGTACTGATGGTTACCAAGGTTTGATGATGGAGAAAAAATGCTTCCAATATGAGGCAACTGATGTCTTCCTGTGTTCTGGAAATAGAAAGGGATAGTTACAAAGAATGTAAAGGTTTGTCTATGAAAGGACCCAATAAAGAACAAGGAGTAATTCAGCCAAGGGTACGTATACTGAAAATCAACCAAGGCCATGTTGGTCTCAGGCTGCAGAGACTATGACCTGGTTGAGGCTGTGATAAATGGCAAGATCAGTGGCTTATGACATACAATGATATCTATCACTGCTTATGACTCAAGTTGTGAGACAAACATGGGGTGGAGGAAACTCCAGTTATCACTCATTCTCTTACTGGCTGAATAGAATCCTGTGGCCTGTCACTGTCCGCAAATATGCAGAGATGGGTAAGGTCTACCAAACTTCATTTGTCAGAAAGTGTGGATTCTGGAGAAAAGTGAGAATAGCCTCTCCAAGGCTGTTCTGATTTTCCATTTCGAAAATTACAGCTTTATACAATTAAGTTCAAAGTGAAGACCATGTTAACCTTTATCTTCAACAATAATCAGCAGAATCCATGACCCATAGTAAACAATAATCAGCATAACTCATGACCCAAAATGATATTCCAATTCAGAAGTTAATCTGTTAAATCAATCCATCTAAACTACTCAAGATAGGCTTCTTCAGGGTGGGAGCTAAATTTACAAAGCAGTAGTAATGGTAGATAGGGGTTGAAGGTCAGGTAGGACCTACACACCAACCAAACCAGTGGTGTCTTATCTGCCCTAGTCTGACAGACTCTATCTTATTTTCACTATACTTGCCTTCAATTCCACTAAAGATACAAGCAATGCTGAGAAGCATCAACAGCCTACACAAGAGGGAGGAGAAGACATTTAATTGTGCTAAGAGGCTATGAAACTTATGCTAAGGAGTTTCAAGGGGCTGATGTCAAGCAGATGCTGCCATAATAGACATGAAACTTATGCTTGTGGAGTTTCAAGGGGCTGATGTCAAGCAGATGCTGCCATAATAGACACAGAGGAACATGCACTGAAGCCAGAATGCCCACACACAAGGGATTGGTCCCATCACCATGCTTGTGATCAAAAGACCCTATAGGATTCAGGGAGATAAAGGTGGTAACATGATTGTTATCTACCCCACAACACCCCAGTCAGCTGACTGCCATAAGTGTCAGGTGATTGCACCCTACAGATTGATACAGGGTTCCCCCCATTCAGGGCAGGACAAGGACCCCATTCTCCAGGCCTAAGGAAACAGATTTTTTTTTTCCAAACTTCACTCTGAATATAAGCAAGACAGGAAAAAAGCATTCTTTCTAGTATTTCACATAAAGTAGGTCTCTTCTGGAGTGGACTTCCCACAACTTTGGCCTGGAGCTTCAAGGACTACATGCATTTGTTAATACACTCATTCAAATGTGCCAAGACCTGACCTAATGTAATTGTCAAGATCTCCCTAGATCAGTGGTTCTCAACCTATGGGTCATGACCCACAGGAACTGTATTAAAGGGCACAGCATTAGGAAGGTTAAGAACCACTGCCCTAGATAAAAAGACCTACTTGTATCTCCCCCCTCTGCCGGAGGCTCTGATGGCATTTATTCCTTATATTCCTTTCTATCTGATAAAACCTATCTTATCACTTATTTCTGTTGTCCCTGGTTTCATTCTTCAAATCTCTGAGGCAAAAGACCTACTGCAGAAAAAAATTCTGTCAATAACATGGGACTTCTCCCAACATCTATAAACTCAACATGAGAATATAAACTCAACATTTCCCAGAGGTGTGAGCTAAAGACTTGAACAAAAAAGACATGAAAAAACACTAAAACTTAAAGCTATAAGGACATAGAATTATTTTCGTCTGTGACTGGTGTAAAAATGCATTCTTTGAGCATGATGAAGCTGGAGGTTGCTGATGTTTATGGGAAAGGATTACTTTTTCCATATAGGCTGGGAAAGTGAAATGGCACTGTTTCACTTGATATTAATATCCTCTAATACCATTTTAGGTTAAACAAATGAAGTATTGCCAATACTTCCCATAAACAATCTACACAGAAGACTTCTGTACAACAGGCAAGTTTAGCTGCAGGCACCAGGTGGGTGTCTTTTAATTTAATTCTGACACAACATACTTGGAGATAGCATCAGACATACTTCCCATAGACTGCCCCCAACTTCTGATGCCAATCAGGAGCCCCAGGATGTTTTACCTGTTCTTCTGGCCTATTGTCTATAAACTGAGGTTCTCTCCTTTGCATTTATAGATTTATTACAAAGGATACATCTGAAGAGATGCACAGAGAAAGACATGTGGTAAGGGCACGGAGTTTCCATGCCCTCTCCACATGTACCACCTGCCGAACTCTATCAAGTGTTCAGCCATTCAGAAGCTCCTTGAATTTTGTACTTAAGGGGTTGTATTGATGATTTATCATACAGGCATGCTTCATTAAATCACAGGCCCTTGCAATTTAAACTTGGGCCTATCTCCACCCCACAGAGGTTGGGAGCTGAGGTTGAAATTTCCAGCCCTCAAATCCTGCCTTTGTATTTCCCATCTTGAAGCAACTCAAAGGCAGTCAGCTATTAGCCAATTCATTAGCATACAAAAGATGCTTGTCTCTTGGAACATTTAAAGGATTTTAGGAGATCTATGCCAGGAAACAGGAAGCAAGACCACATGTATTTCACATTGTCACAACCATTTAATGTATGTTCCTTGTAATACTAGCAAAGTTATGAGGAATACACATTAAGTGGTTGTGACAATGTGAAATAGTTAGGGCAGCACATGTGGCTCAAAGGAGTAGGGTGCCGACCCCATATGCTGGAGGTGGTAGGTTAGAACACAGCCCCGGCCCAAAACTGCAAAAAAAAAAAAAAAAAAAAAAAAAAAATACTAGCAAAGTTAAAAACTGAGGTAAAAGAATGGTTGGCCTTCATAGTGTAATAATGGAAAAATTATCAATTCACAGTAGGGATCAAAACATAAGCTCACTCTCTCCTTTCTTTCTCTGCCTAACAGACACACTTGTAGGCACCCTGTGAATTTTTGTTTTCACAACATCTAAAAGGAGCCCAACAGACAAAAAGGAATTGTAAGTTCCTCTTTCTACATTCACCAGCTCTTTGTGGTGACTCTGTTCAGAATTTATTCTATAGCCTCAAGGCTTTCTAAGTCCCCAGAGGAAAAATAGGGTGTGAGTGTCTGGCCTCAGACTGGGGCTCAAAATCATTGAGGGAAAAATACACAAGAAGATCAAAAACACCAAAGAAAAGTGCGTCTCCACTGAGAAAGACAGCTGCTTATCATCCAGAAGCTAAGAAGATAGAAGGAGCAGATGGAATAGATGGAACAGATGCACATTCACAGTACCCTGCCAGCTTGATTGCAATTGCTTTTTTTTTCTTTTTGTCCCCCCTAAGTTCACACAGCCACTTGACCTCAGGGCAGACATTCTTCCTTTCTCTCTTTGGCATGCCAAACCCTCTCTTTGGGCTTGTTCTCTGTTTTCCCACTCTCTTTTGCTCTCCCTCTATTCCCCTTTTAAGAGAATAAAATAAAGTTTCTACTTTTATATTCTAATCTTAGACTATAGAAAATCTTTGCTCAATATACACAGAGCATCTACTGAGCTTTTCACCCTAACATGAAGCAGAAATAAATGAATAAATTGTAAAATTCTGTGGTGTATGGCTGGCATGGCAGGTATATTGTGTAAGTTCAGAAGTCAGGTGCCAAACACTGACTTATTACCAGAAAGGAGAGAGGGGTACAAAAATGTAATGCAGAGGTGAAAATCTTCCAAATCAATCTCCACAGTGTAAGATTTAGTCAGAGGAGGGGAAGTCACAGTGAGAGAAAAGGACTTAGCCTGGAGTCTTCTGTATGCCTGAATTAGCTTAAGTGAAACTATACCCCCCAAGAGAAAGGTGTTGGGGGACCTCACAAGGCCCCACACAAAATCTTCCCCCATCTCTCCTTTTAAGACAAAGGACACAAAGGACCTAATTAGTCCCACCTTCAAAGCAATTGAGTCAAAGGACCCTAACCCACCAAAGCCCCCCCCAAAAAACCTATGTAAAAGGGATCTCTAACTGCCTGGGGTGCAGATGCCATCCTTGCTCTGTCCAGACTGGTCACCTTCCCCTTTCAATAAATCTGGCCTGAACATCTCTGCTCAGGTCTTGTTTCTGGGGGCCACCAATTTCCACCATTTTAAAGGCATGAGGTTAAACACAGAAGTACCTCTATCTTCTTTCATGGGTCTCAGGATCTTCTTATGATTATGTTTTCCATTTCTTCAGACATTATTAATATCATTAATAACAATCAAGTGACTCTTTATTTCTAAAGAGTTAGAAGACATGATACTTCTAGAAATTCTTCCCAAGTGCTTCTTTTCCTTTTGATCTTTTACTTGTAGCTGAGCTCTGCTTCTGAGTGTCAGATTATGGCCCAAGGAGAAGGAAGAGAAAGGTCAGTGAATTTGAAGGAAACGCAGTAGTACCCAGAGTCTAAACTTGGGGTCTAGAGTGGAATAAACAGAAAACAAGCTTCAGGACTGGCCAGTTGTCACATTATCAAGGCTAATTGTCACATAGGCAGAACAGGGTGATAGAAATTGTCTTACAAAGTCAGGCAAAAAAACAAAGAATTGTACTAATAAGCATGAGCTTAAAGCACATGTAGTAAGAATAATATGGGGTCTGTCAGGTTAGGGCAGACATGACACAGCTGGTCTAGCCAGTTTAGGTCCTGCTTGACCTTCACCACCTCCTACTGACCCCCACTTTACCCCCCCTTTCTTACTGTTTTGTAAATTTAGCTCCCATCCTAAAGATACCTATCTTGAGTAGTTTAGGTGGATTAATTTAGGACATTTACTTTTGAATTGGAATGTTGTAGTCAATCCCTGAGATATGCGGATTATTATTTGAAATAGAGGTTGGTGTGGTCTTTGCTTTGAACTTTTAGGCATAAAACTGTACTTTTGGAAATGGAATAAAAGAACAGTCTTGGAGAGGCTACTCTCATTGTTCTCTAGAATTCTGGCCTTCTGACAAATAAAGTTTGGTGGACCTATCACCGTCACTGCATATTAGTTGACAGTGACAGGCAACTGGACCCTCTTTATCTGGTAACAAAACTAGTAGTGTTACTGAAAACTGGGGCACCTGTCCTCCTTGAGGCCACATCAGAACAAGTGTTTTGATGAGAAGGAAAAAAATATTTTGTTGGCAAAGGGAGAAAAATGTGACTGTTCCTCTTAAATACCAAATCTTCTGTACAGAAGCAGAAACACAGTGCATTTAAAGCTAGGACCCTAAGTTCTTTGCTATTGTTTCATTACAGTTAATTGTCCCATCTCAGCCTTAGACAAAGCTAAGACCTAGCTGGGACTCCTTCCTAACATTTCAGCTGCACTGTTGCAGGAAGACAAGGCCCAATGGAGAGAAAGAGCACCCAAACAGCAAATTTATAAGAGGAAGGGCTTTATTCATTATGGGGGAGCTTATGGCATACAAGAATTCCAAATGACTGTGCACCCCGACTGGCTTGGTCTTTCCCTTTTTATGGATAGTCAAAAAGTTCCACCCCACAGGTACCATTCTCACCCCAGTTTGAATCAAGAGGGAGATGCTAGTTTAGCCCCTATAGAACTATAGGATTTCACAGAACTTGGAAATTTCCAAGTTCCAGAAAGTTAAATTTACAAATTCCCAAGAACTGAGTCACCATGGAGAGGCCCTACAGGTGTATTCTTGTGGTTTCCTTGAGAAGACCTGTTCTTCTAGATGTCATCCTTCTTGGCTATCCTCTCTCATTACCCCCTTTTGAGACTCCAATATATTTTTAATTTGGGGTCTCAATTATTGCTTATTTCTGCTGATATTAATTACTTTATCACACTGAGGTCTCAGGGATTGTGATTCTTCTTGGGTTCTCTACTTAGGCCTTAATAATCCCATGGTGGTGGGCTAATATACATATGAGTTTTTATTTTCCCTGTGACATTGTACCCCCCTTTTCCCAAAGTCCAAAGTTCAATTAAGACAAGTCCCTAGGGGAGTTTCCTCAGGCTTTAGCTGTGCTTTGACCAGCCAGCTCCCAGTATGTGGCTGGAGCAGGGCATATTGACCTTTACTTCCCAAGGGGCAGCAAAGTCCTATTCAGCCAGCTGTGATGACTCCGGGTAAGGATTCCTACCATCTTCACTGCTGTTCATGTGGTCAAGATGATGGTGGAAAATCATTTCTACCTTGGTTTCAGGGAGACCAGTTTCTGATTCTAGACCTAGGCTTGGTCCCCTTGATCCTCCAGAGAGAAAGGATGTACAGACACAAACGACTACACAGAACAAGATTAATTACCCTGTGGAGATTTTCCTTGTTACTCTTTCTAGGGTTTTTGTCTATTGAGTTCAGTCTTTCCCAGTTCTTTTAGGAGTTCCTGCTAAATTGCAGAGAATTGACAGAGGTCTCTTTGAACAACACCAGTAGCAAGTCCTGTATCCAATTAAGCTTTGTTTCCTGGCAAAGTTTACCAATTTCTACTCTTATGGTTCTATTTAGGCACTTTACCCTGTCTAAGTTTTGAGGCCTATAAGTTACTCAAAACATTAGCTTACTATTTGCACTAGTTCTGTTATGAAGGCTAGCCCATTGTCAAATGTAAACCAGAATGGCAACCTAAACCATAGGATGATTTTTCTGGGAAATACTTTTGCTAATTCAGGAGTCCTTTTTATCCTGATGGGGAAGGCTTTTACTTATTCCAAGTCTGATAGGCTGCCACCAGCAAGTACTTGTTCCACCTAAACCTGGGCATTTTAGTAAAGTCTACCTGGAAGTCCTCAAAGGGCATTATTCCATACAGTTGGATTCCTGGAGGTACTGTCAGTCCTTGGTGCATGTTGAACTGGCTGCATGTGACAGTGTAAACTGACAGTTTTGGCCAGGGCTGCCAGGTGGGAGATGTAGAAGTACCAGCCCAGCAAATTCATCAAATATTCCTGTTACTACAGTGGCTCTTAGAGTCTGGGCGACTGCTACTCATCCATCTGGCATCTTTATCCATTCTCCCTCTTCTTCATGGCTCCCCTCTGCTGCCAACTATTCCTTCTCCTCCTGGGAGTAGATAGGTGAGAGCTCTGGAACCCACGGGTTGAGGGCACTGCTTGTGACACCTGCTGCGGTTTGGCTGCAGCCCTTTTCCCCTCAATACTGACCCTAATGCTCCCTTTAGTGATGGTGGAAACATCTCCTTGGTGTCCAGGACAGTGCATCACTGCCACCTTCTAGGTTTTCCATACTGCCTCTAGCAACTGAAGTATCTCCTGCTGATACTTAATGTCCTTTTCTCCAGAATTTAATAGTCCCTTCTCCTTGTACAATGCCTTGCATACTTGGAGAGTCAGAAAATCATTTACATTTTTTTCCTTGTCTTAGTTCTAAGGCTCAAGTCAAGTTAATGCAATTAACTCAGCCTTCTAAGCCAATCTTCCTTGAGATAGGGGCTTAGCCTCTACAGTCTCTGTTAAGGTAACCACTGCATATCCAGCCCACTGCTCACCTTGTGTTGTCATGTAACTGCTTTAGTCTACATACAAGTCCCAGTTTGCAACTGTCTAAGGCTGGTCATGCAAGTCAGGTCAGCTAGAATATGCATTATCTATAACTTCCGTATAGTCATGCTCAGTCTTTCTTCCACTGACTGGAAGGAGCGTGGCCTGGTTCAGGGTGTTCTTACATTAGAGAGCCAAAAATGTCCTTTAGTGTCCATTAAAGTGACCACAGAGTAAGATACTTCCACTCTGAGATTCTGCCTAGAGTCAGCTTATCAACTTCTTGCACGAGGAGAGCCATAGCAGCTAGAGCCCATAAAGCATGGTGGCCATCCTTTTGCCCCTCTATCCAACTGCTTAGCAAGGTAAGCTACAGGCATTGGCCTGGACCCAAGCAGCTGGGTTAACACACCTACAGATGTCTTTCCTTTCTCTGAGATATATAGAGTGAAGGTCTTGGCCACGTCTAGTAGCCTCAATGCAGGTGCATTTATCAACTTCATCTTAAGCTGGGAGAAGGCATATTTTTCTTCTCTTCCCCATTTTAAGGGCTCTCCTTCCTCTCCTTTAGTTGCCTTATACAAGGGCTTAGCCAAAAAGGCAAAATTGTGGATCCAAAGACAACAAAAGATGACTGTGCCTATGAATTCCCGAACCTGCTTTCAGCTTGTGGGGGTGAAGAGGCAATTAATGACCTGCCTCCATTTCACACCTAGATACCTCTACCCCTGCTGGATAGTAATTCCTAGATAATATACTTGCTGCTGGCAAATCTGGGCCTTTCATTTGGACACTTTATAGCCACATACCTCTAGATGTCATAAAAGACAGTCCATGCCTCGGGCACAGCCCTCCTGGGTAAGGTGCCCAGAAAGGAGGTCATTGACATTTTGGAGCCCCACACATTCTAATTCCTTAGCCAGGAATTTCTGGAGGTCATGAACCAATGCTTCTCCAAAAATCATGAGTGTTTTGAACTGCTATGGCAACCTGGTCCATGTGTACTGGATTGCAGTTTCCATGTGTGGTCTCTCCCACTGAAAAGCAGTCTCTGGCTTCCTGGAGCCAGCCTTATACTGAAAAAAACATCTTTTAAGTCCAGGCAAGTAGGCCATTTGGCTTCTGCTGGCAGCAGACTCAGCAGAGTATATGGATTAGGCATAGTAGGACGTAGTGTTACAGTTACACCATTTGCTGGGAAATGCTCATTTTAGGCTTTAATTTTTCCTGAGGTATCTATATAGACACAGTAGATAACATTTAGTACAACACATATTTTTCCAGTGTAGCCAACAGGTGACCTTTGTTGAGTCTTAAGGCTTTAGAGTACATATAACTACTATATATAATTCTATATTCTGTGGCCAGTCTCTTAGTCCCATTTAACAGATCAATTTAGTAAAACTGTTATGTCTCATTTTATGAGTTGACAGTACAGACAAGGGTGGGATTTAATACAGTTGGGCCACAGCCTTTTTTCTCCTTGAAGTATTTTTCTCTCTTTATGAAAGACAGATTACAGCAGAACCAACTCAGTTGCCAAAATAAACTGTACCTTCAGTATACTGGGTCTGATTATTTGCATAAAGTGCAGTAAGAATAATTATTAGCCCCCTAGGCTCTTCTTTACTTTAAAATTGGCTTTGCTGGAACCTTTATAGGAATCTCAGGCTGGACTTTCTTGAAAGCCTTTTACGAGCCCGGGTTTCATCTGTGCCATTAGACACCTCTATGTATTGAGTAAATTCCTCTTCTATTGAGGTCCCCAAGCACATTTTGATTCCAGACCCCTCAGCAAGTGACCTTCATTATTTACCACAGATCAGGAAATGTTACTGATAAGTATCAGGCCAGTTTTCCAAAGCACTTTTTTTATTGGCCTTATAAAGTCAAAACTTAATTCCTTAATGCAGTCTGGATACCTCTGGAAATGCTATTCCAGCCAAAGCCTTGGTAAAATAATCAGTGCTTTTATCATGTCTTATAGCACAAACCAGATTCTTATTGAACTTATGCAAATAACTGTATTGTCAGAAATTAAGAATACCTACAAATGGCTTTCAAATTCCAGAGAAATTGAGGAGAGAGAAAAAATACATGTTTCAAACTCTGCTCATAAGTACATACATTGCTTGAAAAGCTACAAATAGCTCAAAAAGCAGAAAATGGTTTTCTTGACTTCTGGAAAACAGAACATAGACAGAATCAACAATATTTCAAACAAAAAGCTGTAACAAACTAAACCAGGTCCCCATACCTGATTTCTGTTCTAAGTTTGGTTAGCAATACTCATAGACATGTTAACTTTCCAATGAAAGTTCTAGAAATCTGCTTTTAGTCCAAATGTATTCAATTTCCAAAGACATTAGGAATTTAAATTTGAGAGAATTCATCAGCCTCTCATAATATTTTTTTCTTTTTAGGATAAACTTTGAACTCAGCTAGTTACATAAAAAACACTTTCTTTTTTTTAGATGAATTAAAATTATTAGTGACAATATATGTTAGGACAGAGCAATGTCTTGTACTTTAGGATAGACCAATGCTTTACAGGTGAGGACAGACCAATACTTTATAATATTGGAACATACATATAACCATAACCTTTATAAAATTAATCACCATTTCATATTTGACAATGTTTCCTATACATTTTTAATAAATCAAATAAGTTTAAAATGTTTTCCTATGACTTTTAGTGGTCCTAATATTTCAGGAAAACCAAATTTAGAGTTGTGTTTTTTTTTTGTTTGTTTGTTTGTTTGTTTTTTTCCAGCCTGGGCTGATTTTGAACCCACCGGCCTTGGTGCATGTGGCCAGTGCTGCACCCACTGTGCTATGCGCACCAAGCACCAAATATAGAGTTTGATGTTGGAAGGTATGTCAAATATCAAAGGCATAAAACATTTGTTTAAATAAAATTACAAGCCAAAAGATTTTAAAGGAAATTATATAGTCAACAGGATCACATGTAAATTCTTTCACAAATTCTCTTTTATGAGCTTCATTTAACCTGCACAGACAATCTACAAACATTCTAAACTTTAACTTTTGCCCTACCTTTAACTTTTTTACACAACCATTCTGTTTCAGGACAAAATTTATCACATAAGATTCTTTCTTTACACAACGCCATTCTCCTTTCTGTCTAATTGCTCTTACTCTCAAAAACTCACTTCTCACAAAACAGAATCTCAATTCACTATGAAGTCACCCATTTACTTGGCTAAACTGATAATTAGAAGATTAAAAAGCAAGAACTTTATCCTTTGACAAAGACTCAGTTTTCCCCAACAAAATAACCAAATTATTACATTTTACAAATGAGAGACATTTTATGAGATATGACATTGATACAGGATTTTCCCACTTAGGGCTGGGCAGGGAACCAGGCTCAGGTGAGCTCAGATATCAGACTTCCATCTCCAGGTACAAACCCTCTGAGCTCCAGCAAGGTCATGAAGAAAACAGTCCGAAATCTTCTGGATGGCTCCACCCTGACTAAGGAGCACACACCCTAATCCTCTCCCCAGACAAAAACCGCATCAAAGATCTAATAACCTTGTCCTAGTTGAGAGGCTGCATTCATTCATTTGCTACAACACCCATTCAGTTTGTTAAGGCATTTTTTTTCCATCTACCAAATCCTGGCCAAAATATCTCTCAGGGCCAATTATTTACCTCTAGAAAAAGGACTCATGCAGGGAACCTCAGACCTGGGCCTCTTTCCCCTTCCAAAGGCTGTCCCCTTTGGAGACCTGTTGCTGATATTGATATAACCCATCTAGCATGAGATTTATACTCTCTCCCCCAGATTTTCAGGGGCCATCCAGAGCTCAGAGGACTGCCCAAACTGCAACAAGGCATAGCCCCTCTGCCAATAGCTCTGCCACTCTCCACTCCCTCTACATGCCCCTCAGTCCAACAAAATCCCATTTTATCACTGATCTGTAGCCTATGCGCTCAATTCTCAAATTCCTGAAACCAAAGATTTGCTGAAGAAATTCCAGTAACAAAACTACAACATCCTTTCTTATTTCTTTTCATTTCCCCTAAGACCGGCATGGCCATGTGGCTACCTACTGCCAAAGACAGAAAGCAGAAAACCTGGAACTTCCAGTTGCTCTTAGAACAGCCAGAGTTCAAAGTTGGAGCAGGGAAGAAGGGCATACTCACAATTTCCTTTCACCCAATGGATGGAGAAGGAAAGAAATGAAACTCCACCTATTGTTACCCATGTCACTCATTCTCCAAACATTCACATGCACACAATTCCAACCCATTTCTTAACCTGGGCGTCCTTGATTTCCCACTCAAGCTGCCACTTAGCCATAGGAGGCAAAGCAACAATCCCCTAGACCCTGTGAAGATAGGTCCAACTCCACTCTCAGAGTTCTCTCAGTCACACCACATCCACATACTCTCACATACCTCTCAACAGACTTGCCAGTGATCCCCAAGGAGTTGATCAGGCTCCTTCTTCCACTAAAACTGTAGCAGGATCCCCGGATAGATTAAACCTTGCCTTAGACGTCTCCCTGTTTAGGTACATGTTCCTGAATGCCAGTTCCTCCCAGTGTTTGACTCCTTGAATATCCACCAACAGGGTCCTTTCTCATCCCAGTTGATGTGTTCAAACAGGGAGTCCATACTGCCTCCCTGGCACACTCAGGGGTTCACATTGCATACACTGATCAGCAACCCCCAAGTGGGTGTCCGGAGGATTGGCAACTACCAGGTGTGTGTTTTCTCCAAGGGTAATCTCACTTCCTGGTCAGGGAACCAAAAATGTTGCAGGAAGACAAGGCCCAAAGGAGAGAAAGAGCAGCTAAACACCACATTTATAAGAGGAAGGGCTTTATTCACCAGCCTGGAGCTTATGGAATACAAGAATTCTAAATAGCTGTGCTCCCCTACTGGCTTGGTCCTTCACTTTTTATGGATGGTCAAAAAGTTCCACCCCAGGTGGCACCTGTGGCTCAAAGGAGTAGGGTGCTGACTCCATATGCCGGAAGTGGTAGGTTCAAACCCAGCCTCAGTCCCCCACCCTCAAAAAAGTTCCACCCTGCAGGCACCATTCTCATTGGCCAGTCTGAATGAAGCAGGAGTTGCTATTCCAGCCCCTATAGAACTACAGGATTTCACAGAACTTGGAAATTTCCAAGTTCCAGAAAGATAAGTTTACAAATTACCAAAAGCCAAGTCACTATGGAAAGGACCCCACAGGTGTATCCTTGTGGTCTCCTTGAAAAGACCTGTTCTCCTAGACTTCACCCTTCTCAAGTATCCTCTCTCAGCACCACTTCCTATAGGCAAAGTACTTTTCCCTGCACTGTCCAAAGACAGTGGGGCAAGTTCGAAAGACACAGAAAATATTTTGCTATTTTTTTCAGGCCAATGCCATTGTTACATATTACACAGTCTCAACTTTACACTTCCCTATCTATCAGTGGAGGAGTGACTGCAGTGTTACACTAAGATTGAAAGGTTTCTTCTGGCTTTGCCCCTGTTGTTGGGGGAAGGGACTGTTTGCCTCCCTTTCGGGAGAGGCTTGTGGCTCTCTTCAGCAAAGTGCAATTCAAAGTTATAGAAGAGAAACAGGATGTAGAGAGATTCAGCCTGGAAAAATAACTGTTCCTCCAGGCAAGAAAACTTTTCTCTTCTTCAACCTCCTTTATTTCAAAGCTGTGCCTCCCAGACTGCCCATGAGTCAGAACTGGCAGTAGGAAGTCTGCAAGCTGGGCCTATTTTCCCCTTGACAACACGTTTCCCCATGAAAAGGAAAAGAAACTCACCTAAGCTAATTCAGTTTTTGCTGCAAAGTCTTCCAACATTTGCCCTCCACAATATGCCTTCAGACACCAAGAGGAAGTGCAGATTTTACAAAGAGTGATGGCAGGCCAGGGCAGGCTAGTCAGAATTTCTTCTCCAATCCACAGCCTGATAACCACAAAGAGATTCATCTCAGGAAAGCTGCTAGAAATGACAGTTAAGTTCTTGTGGGTGGAGGCCAGGAAAAGGGAAGATAAACTATGAACCCATGGCGTCAGTGCACAGTCTCCTGTTCTACCCTCTGAGTTGTCCTGCTTGCTATGCAGTTGTGACTTTAAGTCAAAGAGAGGTGGTAAAATAAAGAAATACCCTGCTTTAATTTGTTTTCCCTGTGAGTTTCAAGATCTTGCCATCATGCCACTTGTTTTTACATAGTTTTATATTAACCCAACGAATTAAAGTCTAGGAAAGGTGCCCTTTCCAAAGAGCTACTCTCATTACTGATCTCACAGTTGAGTTCTGCCTCTGGGTGGCAGATATGGCCCAAGCAGTGGGTAAGCAATATTCAGGACTTTCAGAGAACTGCATCAGGTTTATGATCTGTGCTTGGAAATCTTATAGAACAAGGGAACAGAAAAGTTGCTGAGCAGAGTTGCTGAAACACCTTTAAGACTCTCAAAACCAGAAGAACAGGATGATGGAGATTTTTCTGGGCGGCCATGCAGAAATCCTACAGTACTACATGCACAGCAGTTAATCTCAGAGAACTCTCCAACTTCCTTCTGTTGTTTTTGTCAAAGGATTTATTTCCTTCGTGAGCAGGGCCAGGCCTTATTCTCTTTTCTCTGTCAGTAGCTCTGCTGACCAGTTTCAGAAATCCAGGTAGTGGTCCTTATACCACTGCACAACCTGCCTTTTAATGGTTCCCTCACTAAGACACCTCAGAAAATCCTTATTGGAAGTAGGAACATTTGTAGAGAGGAGGATTCAGTTAGAAAGTGAAAATCCATGAGGAGAAAGCAATGGGGAGAGCAATGATTTTTCTGGTACTATTAATAATTATATAACTCCCTTTGGAAAATTTTAGCCAATAATTTCTCATATCTTATCTATTTTCTTCTACAAGTTTACTCAGATTAATGTTTAATCTCTTTCTATCGCACTTTAACCACATTTACTGTACTTTGCTCCTTTTCTGGAAGAGGAAAATGTTAAAAACTCATGAAGCCAAAGGGAGAGGTATTTCATCAGACTCCTCTTTAAGCAAGACATCTTATAGAGGAAACACAGAGACCTGAGAAATATATTTTTCCCTAAAGTTCAAACCATCACTGGTGAAAAAATTGTGTATGCTGAGAAGAGTTTGGCACAATTGGATTTCCCCTGGCCCAGGTTTTCTGGTCATGATCTGACTTCGCTAGTGCTTTGTCTCAGCTGCAATTCTAATACAATTTAGGAGAAACACAAGCCCAGGATGTGGGGTGAGTTCACAGAGTCAAGGTAGAAGAAGAAAACAAGGATGGATATGAAATCTGTGCCAGTTCTGGGAAAAGAAGAAGGAATAAACACAGAGAACATCTTTGGGTAAAGAAGTTCCCCAGTTTGTCCATCATGATTGACCTCTGAGCCACACCCTGTACATTCCATACAAACTCATTGAGCTCCCATCCATAGACAAATATCAACAACATATGTATATTTGAGCACAGAACGTACCTAAAAGTAGATCTCTTCTTTCATTGCATTAATCTCTGAATTACTCAGGGTTTACTACTGCAATAGAACCAATAAGCTCTGAATATTTATAAAAGAGATTTAAAGAATTGTATCACATGATTATAAAAACTAGCAAGTCCAAAATCTGCAAGGTGGACCAACAGACTGCATTCAAGAAAGAGCCAATGTTGTAGGTGAAGTCTGAAATTCACCTACTTATAGTATTACCCCTTGTTTGGAAAGGTCAATCTTTTATTCTAGTTAGGCCCTCAATTAATTTGATAAGCCGACCCACCCAAATTATAGAAATCAATGTGCTTTTGTCAAAGTCTCCCAATTTAAAGGTTAATCTTTCTTTTTTTTGAGACAGAGTCTAACTATGTTACCCTTAGTAGAGAGCTGTGGCATCACAGCTCACAGAAACCTCAAACTCTTGGGCTTAAGTGATTCTCTTGCCTCAGTCTCCCAAGTAGCTGGGACTGTAGGTGTCCCCCACAATGCCTGGCTATTTTTTTCTTGTATTTGTAGTTGTTATTGTTGTTTGGCAGGCCTAGGAGAGGTTCAAACTCACCAGCCCCAGTGTATGGTGGCAGGTTAGAATCTTGCCCTAACTGCTGAGGTTTGGGCACCAAGCCCTACATGTTAATCTTATCAAAAAACACACTTACATCCATGGTTACCGTGGCCTAGCTATGTTGACACATGAAATTAACTATCATAAGTCTACCTGTTGTCCACTATAAAATTAACTATCTGTTGTTGGATGTGGTCAGAGTCACACTGGTGTAAGCTTGCCACTGGTGTAAGCTCGCCACTGATGTAAGCTCACACCTGAAATTGTATGAACGCAAGAAACAGACTACCAGCTCAGATTGGCAAGAATCAATTGTTCTTTATTTTTACTTCACTTATATAGTACTTCAGCCGTGTACACTCAATCAATTGTAAACAGGACACTACAAAACCCTATGATTAACATTTTCTATTTTATCTTAACCTCTATTGTTTCTCAAAGGAAACAATATATCTGGAACTATAATAAGGTTTTTCCCTCAAGCCCCTTTTTGTGGTAACTTTCCATCAGACATGCTCTAGTTGTTTTTCAGTAAAGAAGTTAAAGGTCAGAAAACAGGGAGTAACATCTAAAGCTTTACAGGTGCTTATTTTAACTCCATGGAAAAGGTTTAATGACTTTGTTTGTCTTAAACTTCGAGGCCTATTTGCTTTTACGATGTGTGTACTTACATATATCAACCTTTGAACCTTGTCTCTGCAGAAAGGGCTGTTAACCCTTATCCTAGAAGGCTTAACAGCCACACAGCAAGAGTATCTGGCAGTGGTTTTTGTCTCCAGGTTGTCAGGCCCTGCTATGCCAACTAAGGCAGCCAGGCCTCAAAAGTGTTTGCAACTCACATCAGCCTTTTACCTTATTCCTTGAATAAGAAGCACATAACATGTGGGTTTTTAGCCCACAACTATCATAAGACTACTTGTTATTGCACACATACATTTTCCAGAATTATATTTCATCTTCAAATAAAGTCAATTATGGGCCAACACTTCACCCTAACTTGATACAACTATCCTGCATAGAACAAAAATCACCCTAACCCTTTCCTCAGGGAAGGACGTAAGTTCCTCAGGTGATTTTTCTCTTTTTCTTGACATTTCATAATGTACACACTATTACACAAAGCTAACAATACTCTACTGCTATAATATGAAGTAAATACATTTTATGTTATATAACAAGGAGGTAAGGGAGGGAAGAAATAAATATTATCTATCTATATTCACACAATAAATATATACATATGCATACACACACATCCATAATAATATAAGGAAGAAATATGATTACAGTTACTGACAATTGTAGTCTTCACTGTTGTAACTGATCATATAGTTGTACCTAATCCATGTTCTTCCAATACTTATTCCATATTCTGTTTGATCTCAGTAGGCACCTCAATAATAGTATTTCTTATCTGGTGGAGTGACCCAAGCTTTCATTTTCAAAGGTCCTTGGCCATTAGTTGTCCTGTCTGAATTAGATTGTTGTAGTTTACAATTAACTTTAATCATGGGGCATAGTAATACTAAGAGAAACCCTTGGGGATCTCTGGTATTTCAGACATACTCTTCATTACCTGCACTGTGGAGTAGTAGTTTAATATATCCTTGGTAGTCAGGGTTAATAACCCTTGCCTGCACAGGAATTTCCTTTTTTGTCTATTGGTTCAGAGATAAGATGATCTCAAAGGGGATGGGTAGCAGTCCTAACTTCCAGTTCAATGAAATCATTCTTGTGTCTATCAGTGAAAGCATCCTTCCCTTTGGAACAAAAACCTCTAAGCCAGGAGTTGAGGAGTTTGTGAGAAGAGACAAAATTTTGCTGAAATGGAGTTAAGAGAGCAAAGAATGGCTCAGACAATTCCAGCTTGGCAAGTTAGATGAATTTATTAGAGGTTATATACACAGAGTTCTCACCCTTTGCACAGGAGTTCTTAGCTATTCATTCCTTGTGAAGTAGTTCCCCAGACATTCAGTTCATTGGAAACTCACTCCTGGGTGATACAGTGCTTTAGAGAGTAAAACTGTGTAGCCTATCCATGGTGTCATCTTAAATCCATATTCAGAGTGTGATGCAGTGCTCTTACATTGTATATCATCCATCACATGGTAGCTCAACACCAATCAAGAATGTGCAGTATAGGCTTGGCACCTGTACCTCAAGTGACTAAGGTGCCAGCCACATACACCTGAGCTGGCAGATTCAAATCCAGTTCAGGCCTGCCAAACAACAATGACAACTATAGCCAAAAAATAGCCGAGCCTTGTGGCTGATGCCTGTAGTCCCAGCAACTTCGGAGACTCAGGCAAGAGAATCTTTTAAACCCAGGAGTTAGAGGTTACTGTGAGCTGTGATGCCATGGTATCCTACCCAGGGTGACAGAGTGAGGCTCTGTCTCACCAAAAAAAAAAAAAAAAAAGAGAGAGAGAGAAAGAAAAAGAATGCACCGTACAATCAATATCCACCTTCATATGTCCCTTTCAATGTTAGTGAGGCTATTATAATAATATGATTTTCCACTAGGCAAAGATTATTACAATTAGCTAAAGGAAACTACAGACTAGGAATGCAGTCCTGTCCCAGTCAGTGCTGGTGTACACAAGTTGCCACTGCCTCAACAACATGCTGGGGCACATCCCTTGCACCTCACAACTATCTTTTGGTATTTTCTTAATCTATTTTGTAACAATTTTGTTGAGCACTTCAAGCTAGCACAGTGCAGCTTTTCTTTTTGTGTAGTGGGGAACTTGCATTTTTTCCCCTTAGTGGTACCAGTGCCCTTTCTACCCCTTGATTCCTGGACCCATGAATCCTGGGTATAGGAGACACAGGACCATATGTTGTGCACTGATGCTGAGGATATACAGCCTCCTGGAGAACTTTTTTTACAGCCCTACATGGTATTGCCACTTACCTGGTACTAAGAGTTTGTCTCACAAAAGCCACTTTTCTATTAAGCCAGCTTCTCAGGGTGGTGGGGGATCCTCGTAATTCCAGTAAATTTTATGAACATGGGCTCATTGCCACACTTTATTGCCTGTGAAGTGAGTTCTTGTTCACAATCAATACTGTGTGGAACACCATGGTGGCATTCTGTAAGTCCACAGATGGTAGCTCAGGTAGAAGCATTGTGTGTAGGGAAGGCAATTTTATAACCAGAGTAAGTGTCTCTTCCAATGAGAACAAAATGCTGCCTCTTCGGTGATGAAAGCAGTCTCATGCTGATCACTTTGGGAAATGGTGCTACATCATGGAATGAGGGATGATACCTATTGTTGGATTGCATGTTGGACAGTCAGCAGCACCTGTAGCCAGGTCAGCCCTGGGGTGGAAGTTCATATTGCAGACCCTATGCATAACTTCCTTTCCTAACACCATAGGGGTCTGTTCATGAATCCTTTGGACAATGGCAGAAGTGGCTGGAGAAAGGGGCTAACTGGTATTTACAGAGTAAATCATCCTCTCCACTTACTTTTTGAAAATCATCCTTGGCCTAGGTCACCTTTTGATGAGCATTCACAAGGAACACACACACACATATAAAATTTTTTGGGATTCATTGAGAGTACAAAGAATTAGATCGCACTGATTGCATTTGTTAGGTAAAGTCCCTCTTATAATTGTGTCCTGTCCCAAAGAGGTGTGCCATACACCATGACCCCCTCAATGCCCTCCCATCTTCCCTCTCCTAGCTCTCCTATTCTACTATTCTACTCCCCACCATGTATTAGGTCTTCTATTGCTTTCATAATAGAATTGAGTACATTGGATTCTTGCCTCTCCATTCTTGTGATGCTTAACCAAGAATAATGCATTCCACCTCCATCCAGGTTAATACAAAAGATGTAAATTCTCCATCTCTGTAAATGGCTGAATAGTGTTCCATGCTATACATATACCACTCTTGTTAATCCATTCCTGGGTTGGTGGGCATTTAGGGTGTTTTCACATTTTGGCGATTGTAAATTGAGCTGCAATAAACAGTCCAGTGAAAATGTCCTTACGATAAAATGATTTTTTTCTTCTGGGTAGTTGTCCAGTAATGGGATTGCAGGATCAAAGGGGAGGTCTAATTTGAGTTCTTTGAGGATTCTCCATACTTCCTCCAAAAAGGTAGTATTAGCTTTTCAATCCCATCAGCAGGGTAAAAGTGTTGCCTTTTCTCCACATTCACATCAGCATTTGCAGTTTTGAGACTTTGTGGTGTGGACCATTTTCGTGGGGGTTAGGTGATATCTCAGGGGAGTTTTGATTTGCATTTCTTAGAAGATTAGGGACAATGAGCATTTCTTCATATGTTTGTTACCTATTTGTCTGTCTTCTTTAGAGAAGGTTCTATTCATGTCTCTTGCCCAGTGATATATGGGATTGTTGGCTCTTTTTTTTTGTTGATTAATTGAGTTCTCTGTAGATCCTAGTTATCCAGCTTTTGTCCAAACCATATAATGGACATATTTGCTTTTGTTATTGTCTCCTTAGCTGTACAGAAGTTATTCATTTTAATTAAGTCCCATATATTTACTTTTGTTGTTGTTGCAATTGCCATGGAATTCTTCTTCATAAAATCTTTCCCCAGGGTGATATCTTCAAGTGTTTTCCCCACACTTTCTCTGAGTATTTTTATTGTTTCATGCCTCAGATTTAAATCTTTTATCCATCTTGAATCAATTTCTATAAGTGGAGAAAGGTGCGGGTCTAGTTGCAGTCTTTTACATATGATTATCCAGTTCTCCCAGCACCATTTAATTAACAGATATTCTTTCCCCCCGTTTATGTTTTTGTTTGGTTTATCAGGTGGTGGTAGGAGGTTGGAAAACCATTCATCTCATGGTTTTCTATTTGGTTCCAATTGTCATGTCTCGATTTTTCTCCCAATAGTGTTTTGATCACTATGGCCTTGTAGTATAGCCTGAAGTCTGGTAGGGTGATGCCTGTAACTCTGTTTTTGTAATTAGGAATTGCTTTGGTTATACAGGGTTTTGTCTGGTTCCATACAGAATGAAAAATTACTATTTCCATATCTTGAAAATATGATGTTGGTATTTTAATGGGGATTGCATTGAATCTGTAGATTGCTTTGGGTAGTATAGACATTTTAACAATGTTGATTCTGCCCAGCCATAAGCCTGGTATGGTCTTCTGTTTGTTAATATCTTCTGCTATTATATTTCTTAGGATTTCATAATTTTCTTTATGGAGGTCCTTCACCTCTTTTCATAGGTATATTCCTAGATATTTATTTTTTTTGAAGTTACTATGAAGGAAATTGTGTCCTTGATTAGCTTCTCAACTTGGCTTTTATTGACATATACAAAGGTTACTGGTTGATTCACATTGATTTTATATCCTGAGACATTATTGCATTTTTTGATCAATTCCAGGAGGAATGTAAATTCTTCTTTGAAGTTTTGATAGAATCCTGGTGTGAAGCCACCTGAATCAGGTCATTTTTATGTTGGGATATTTTCTATTTCTGGTATTGCACCAGCCACAGACACCAAGACTGGAGGGTTCAAACCCGGCTTAAGGCCAGCTAAACAACAAAGACATCTACAATAAAATATAGCCAAGCATTGTGGCAGGCATCTGTAGTCCCAGCTACTTGGGAGGCTGAGTCAAGAGAATCACTTAAGCCCAAGAGTTGGAGGTTGCTGTGATCTGTGATGCCACAGCACTCTACCAGGGTGACATAGTGAGACTCTGTCT
>NW_003852396.1:33996285-34020267 GCF_000181295.1 Otolemur garnettii
AGAGAGAGAGAGAGAGAGATAGATATCTATTTCTTCTTGGTTAAGTCTAGAGAAATGATGTGATTCCAGATATTGGTCCATTTTCTCCACATTGTCAAATTTCTGCACATAGAGTTTCTTGTAGTACTCAGAGATAATCTCTTGTATCTCTTTTTCTTTCTTAACTTTAGTGGCTTTAAATCTACTTGTATCTGAGAATAAAATTGCAGCCCTTCCTTTCTTCTGTTTTCTCTTTGCTTGAAATACTGTTTTCCATCCTTTAACCCTGAGTCTTAATTTATTCTTCAAGGCTACATGCATTTCCTATAGATAGTGTCTAGGTGGCTTCTGTATTTTTATCCAATCAGCCAGTCTGTGCCTCTTCAGTGGAAAATCTAATCCACTAACATTTATTGAGAATTGATAAGTGCAGAGTAATTCTGTTCATCTTATTTTTGGGAACAATCATTGTGTAGTTTTATCTTTTGCACCACTGTGGAAGCTAAGTTCTGACCTTTCACTTTTCTGTGTTTGCTTTGCTGGTGCCCCATAGTGAAGTTCTGTGTTGAGACTAGGTCTATATATTTCCTGTAGAGCTGGTCTTTTTGTGATGAATTTCCTCAGTGTTTGTATATCTGCAAAAGATTTGATTTCTCCATCATTTTGAAGCTTAGTTTAGCAAGATACAGAATTCTGTTGTGAAAATTGTTTTGTTTAAGAATATAGAAGGTGGGTGACCATTGTCTTTTAGGATAATTATATTCACTTTCATGATCCCTATTATTCATATGTTTGAACTCTTCATGAAGTCTTGTATTTCCCTAAGCAACTATTCTGCTTTCTCTGTCTTCATTTCTGCCTCTTTAACTATCTGGGTTAACTTGAAAACTTTATCCTCTAGATCTGATTTTCTTTCTTTTCTATGGACGAATCTATTTTTTATACTTCTTACTTCACCTTTACATTCCCTGATTGTCTCCTTCATTTCATTAAGCTCTACCATGTCCTATCTTTTGTACAGATCTCTCATCTGTCATTTGGTTCTGTCTTTCCATTTTCTCAACCATTCACTTTATTGTCTTTATCATGCATATTTGAAATTCCCAATCTGTTAAATTCATTAATTCTTATTTATTTATTTACTTATTGTTGTGCATTCATTGAGAGTACAAGAAACCAGTTGCACTGATTGCATTTGTTAGGTAAAGTCCTTCTTACAGTCGTGTCTTGTCCCCAAAAGGTGTGGAACACAAGACCCCACCTCCCTACCCTCCTTCCCTCTCTCTGCTCTTCCTTTCCCACATTCCTTTCCTTCCTTCTCTATCTGGTCTCTCCTTCCTCCATCCTCATCATGTAATTAGTTGTCATTAATTGTTCTCATATCAAAGTTAAGTACATAGGATTCATGCTTCTCCATTCCTGTGATGCTTTACTAAGAATAATGTGCTCCACTTCCATCCAGGTTAATACAAAGGAGGTAAACACTTCATTATTTTAATGGCTGAATATTATTGTATGATATACATATGCCACAGCTTATTAATCCATTCCTAGGTTGGTGGGCATTTAGGCTGTTTCCACATTTTGGCGATTGTAAATTGAGCTGTAATAAACAGTCTAGTGCAAGAGTCCTTATGATAAATGGATTTTTTTTTCCTTCTGGGTAGATGCCCCATAATGGCACTGTGGGATCAAATGGGAGGTCTAGCTTGAGTTCTTTGAGAGTTCTCCATACTTCCTTCCAAAATAGTTCTTTAGTTTGCAGTCTCACCAGCAGTGTAAAAGTGTTCCCTTCTCTCCACATCCATGCCAGTATCTGCAGTTTTGAGATTTTGTGATGTGGGCCATTCTCACTGGGGTTAGATGGTATCTCAGGGTGGTTTTGATTTGCACATCTCTAATATTTAGGGAAAATGAGCATTTATTCATGTGTTTGTTAGCCATTCATCTGCCTTCTTCACAGAAGTTTCTATTCATATCTCTTGCCCATTGACATATGAGATTTTTGGCTTTTTTCATGTGGATTAATTTGAGTTCTCTATAGATCCTAGTTCTCATGCTTTTGTCTGATTCAAAATAATCAAGTATCCTTTCCCATTGTGTTGGTTGTCTATTTGCTTTGGTTGTTGTTTCCTTAGCTGTACAGAAGCTTTTCAGTTCAATTAAATCTCATTTGTTTATTTTTGTTGTTCTTGCAATTGCCACTACAGTCTTCTTCATGAAGTCTTTCCCCAAGCCAATATCTTCCAGTATTTTTCCTATTCTTTCTTTGAGGATTTTCATTGTTTCATACCTTAAATTTAGGTCTTTTATCCATCTTCAATCAACTTTGTGAGTGGAGAAATGTGTGGGTCCAGTTTCAGTCTTTTATACATGGATATGTAGTTCTCTCAGCACTGTTTATTGAATAGAAAGTCTTTCCTCCAATGTATGGTCTTGTTTGGTTTATTGAAGATTAGGTGGTTATAAGATGTTAGTTTCAATACCTGGCTTTCTATTTGAATCCAAATGTCTATGTCTCAATTTTTGTGCCAGTATCATGCTGTCTTGACCACTATGGTTTTGTAGTACAGCCTAAAATCTTGTATGCTGATACCTCTAGCTTTTTTATATTATTATTATTATTACTAAGAACTGCCTTAGCTATACAGGTTTTTCTCTAGTTCCATGCAAAATACAGAATCATTTTTCCCAAGTCATGAAAGTATGATGTTGGTATTTTAATAGGCATGGCATTGAATAGGTAGGTTGCTTTGGGAAGTATAGACATTTAGCAATGTTGATTCTTCTCAGCCATTTGTTAAAATCCTCTGCTATTTGCTTTGTTAGGATTTCATAATTTTCTTTATAAAGTTCCTTCACCTCTTTTGTTAAGTATAGTCCTAGTTATTTCATTTTCTTTGAAGCTATCATAAAGGGAGTTGTGTCCTTAATTATCCTCTCATCTTGACTTTTATTGGCATATAAAAAGGCAACTGAGTTGTGGACATTGATTTTATATCCTGAGACATTACTGCAGGAGTCCTCAAATTACAGCCCATGGGCCACATATGCCCCGCCAAGGACATTTATTCAGTTTTCCCGGTGTATTTGCTGCCCGCTGCCTGTCCGACTTAGCAGCTGATTCATCCTGAGCAGTGACAAATAAGGAACTGGACATTGACCATCTTATTAGCCAAAAGCAGGCCCATAGTTCTCATTGAAATACTGGGTAAGTTTATTGATTTAACTTTACTTGTTCTTCATTTTAAATATTGTATTTATTCCCATTTTGTTTTTTTACTTCAAAATAAGATACGTGCATTGTGTATAGGAATTTGATCATAGTCTTTTTAAAAACAATAATCTGGCCCTCCAACAGTCTAAGGGACAGTGAACTGGCCCCCTGTTTAAAAAGTTTGAGGATCTCTGTTCTAGGGTCTCATTTAAGTGCCTTATATCTTTGTTTAATTTCTGTTTAGTGGATCTGTCCAGCTCTGAGAGAGGAGAGTTAAAGTCTCCTGTTTTTATGGTTTATAGGATATCATTTTGCTCAGACTGAGTAAGGTCTGTTTCTACAATCTGGGAGCCTTTAAGTTGGGTGCATAAATATTAAGAATTGAAACATCTTCTTGTTGTATATTTCCCTTGATCAACATAAAGTGACCATCTTTGTCTTTTTGACTTTAGTTGCTTTAAATCCACATGTATGTGAAAATAAAATTGCAACTCCTATTTCCTTCTCAATTCTGTTTGTCTGAAAAATTGTCTTCCAACCCTTAACTTAGAGTTTTAATTTATCTTTTGAAGCTAGGTGTGTTTCTGGCAGTTAGCAAATGGATGGCTTCTGTTTTTAATCCAATCAGTCAGTCTATGCCTCTTCAGTGGGGAATTCAAGCCATTAACATTTATTGAGATAATTGATAAGTGTGGTAGTATTATATTCATCTTATTTTGTGAGAGTCCATAGCTTAGTTTTAACTTTTGCATTAGGGTGGAAGTTAGGTTCTGTCCTTTAATTTCTGAGTTCTTACTTTGCTTTGATGTATTGTGATGGACAGTGTGCAGAACAGGTTGAAGTATTTCCTATAGTGTTGGTCTTGTGGCAAGTTTCCTCAATGTTTGTATATCAGAAATGATTTTATTTCTCTGTCAGCTTTAAAGTTCAGCTTAGCAGGATATAGAATTCTGGGTTGGAAATTGTTCTTTTTAAGTAGATTAAAGGTAGATGACTATTGTCTTCTGGCTTGAAAAGTTTCATTAGAGAAGTCTGCAGTCACGCTGATGGATTTACCCCTATAGGTCAACTGGCACATACTCCTGGCAGGTTGAAGAATCTTTTCTTTTGTCTTGACTTTGGACAGGTTCATCACAACGTGTCTTGGAGAAGATCTGTTAGAATTGAGGCAACCTGGGGTCCAATATCCCTCTAAAAGGAGTGTGTCAGAATCTTTGATGATATTTGGGCAATTTTCATTTCTAATATTCTCTAGTATGGCTTCCATTCCCATGGGGCATTCCTCTTTCCCTACTGGGATACCTATAACTTGTATGTTTGAATGTTTCTTAAAGTCCCATAATTCTGTCAGTGAATGTTCTGATTTCTCTTTCTTCTTTTTTTGCCTCTTTAACTATCTGAGGTATCTCAAGAGCTCTGCCCTCTAGCTCTGAGATTCTGTCTTCTGCATGGTCTAATCTGTTGTTGATACTTTCTGTTGCATTTTTTAAGTTCCCTAATTGACTACTTCTATTCCTTCAGTTCTGCTATATCCTTTTAATAATCATTCATATTGTTCATCTTTTATTTGATTCTGTTTTTGGACTTCCTTTTGGTTATTTTCTACTATATCAGCAGTTTCCTTCATTGTTTCCATCATTTTCTTCATTGTTTTCATCATCTGTATTCTAAATACCCTTTGTATCTTTTCTAACTTTTCTTTATAGGTGGAATCTTCTGCAGTAGCTACCTCATGGTCCCTTGATGGGGCTCCTCTGAACTGTTTTTCATGTTGCCAGGATATTTCCGCTGATTCTTCCTCACGAGTGTTTTCTTTTATCTATTTCCTTGCCTTAATTTTTCTTTCACATCATCTTTCTCTTTAAGTTACTGTACGTCTGGCCTAGGGTTCTGATGAGTCAGCTGACAGCAGGATTAGACCTAATGAGTACATGCAACCACTTGCAAGTTCTCCACTGCTTTTGCCCTCCTCATGGGGTCCAGAAGTCTCTCACTGACTCTTATGTCCCCAAAGGAGTGTTTCAGGGCAGATTCCACCAACTGGAAATGCCTGCAGTCTTCTCTGCCCAAACTCACCATGCAGAATTGCAAAGAAACTTACTTGGCTGCCATCTTGCTCTGAGTCAAATCCATTAATTCTTTATCAGTAGAATCTTCTGTAGTAGCCTCATAGTCCCTTGGAGGAGTTGCTCTATTTTAGTTTTTCATGTTGCCTGAATTTTTATGTTGATTCCTCCTGTGTTGTCTTTTTCTTGTTCAAATCCTTGTTTTCTTTTTCTTTTTTCTTTCCTCCTTTGCTTCTAATTACTTTGTCTCAGAGTTAGGTTTTGAAGTGGTCTATTTGTATAAGGCCAAAAAGAAGAGAAGGATAAAGAGTAAGCAGAGAGAGAGAGAGAGAGCGACAAGAGGAAAAGAAAGGAAAAAGGAAGGAAAGAGAAAAAGAAAAGGAAAAGGAGAAAAGGAGGGGGGACAAAAGAAAGAAAATTGAAGCACAGGAGAGAGAGAGGCTAGGAAGAGAGAATGAGAGTGATATAAGAAGTAATATTAATGGGTATGTTACAAAGGCTACAATTGTAACTCAAGAATTTTGAGGGGCCGTATTGAATGGGCTCCTCTAAAGCAGGAGCTCCATACCAGCCTGAGTAAAGCCAGACTCTTCCTCTAGTGTGTCAGATCTTCATCACTCCTGATCACGTGCTGTTCCCCACTAACACACTGTGCACCCCAAGCTACAACTCCAGGTAAGGTCCCTGCTCCAGGTTTGGCTGAATTCTCTTTCTTTTTCCAGATTTACTAGGAGAGCTCAGCTGAATGATCCTTTCTAATCTACTATCTTGGTCTGCCCTCATCTATCTTCATATTGTAGATCCATTTGGAGAATTCTATCCCCATACTTCTTCCCAAGGCTTCCCATCACCAATTTTCTACCCCTTTTTCTTCCAGTTTCTTCATTGTGTGCCCAAATCATTGGCCGCTGCTCATCACTTAGTCTATAACTACGTATCTGGTCATTTTTCTTTTTGAGAAATATAAACAAGTCAGTGTACTCTTCATATTCTGCCCACCTACATCCCCTTAGGTTATCCAGATCAAAATCAGAGTTCACTTTTTGTAACTGTGTACAAAATCACAGTTCAGTTCTAGGAACTGCCTACACAAATAAACCTATTCTTATTAATTTTTTAAAATTATTTTTTTAACTTTACTATATTGTGGGAGTACAAATATTTAGGTTAAATATACTAGTTTTATACCATTTGGGGTAAAGTTATAATTGTGCCCATCACCCACATAGTGTGTGTTGTGTTAGATGTAAATTTACCTATCCCTTCCTCCACCTTTGCACTACTTTACTTTTGATGAATGTTATTTTAGTATGTTCACATAAGTGTTTATTGAATAGTTCCAATTTAATAGTGAGTACATGTGGTGTTTGTTTTTTTGTTCTTGTGATATTTCAATGAGAAGAATGTTTTCTAATTCCATACAGGTGAATACCAGGGGTATTAATTAGTTCATGATATACATATACTACATTTTATTAATCTACCCATGTACTAGTGGACACCTGAGTTGTTTCCGGGTTTTTGCAATTGTGAATTGTGCTTCTATAAATGTTCAAGTCTTTTTAATAAAAGGTTTTTGTCCTCCTTTGGGTAAAATATCAAGGAGTGGGATTGCTAGATTGAATGGTAGTTCTACTTTTACTTCTTTGAGAAATCTCTGTACTATTTTCCATAGCCCCACCAACAGTGTCTCTCCTCAATCCACACTTGCATTTATTGTTTTGTGACTTTTTGATAAAAGCTATTCTCACTGTAGTTAAATCTTATTGCTCTTTTGACTCTGCTCTCCATTATGATAACCTGCCCACACACCTTGCCTTACTGTTTAAGTGTCATTATTTAAGCTCATGAACCCTATGAGCCAATCATCCGTATTGCACATAGGCTTTCCAATTTTGTATTAACTATTCCCACTGTAATTTCTAACCTGCAGAGAAGAGGAAAGCTTTCAAAAAGGATGTTGTTGCATCTTTTTCACTCATGCTGCAAGTTGTGCCCTCTTGATCTTCCCAACGTGGGCGAGTAGGTCACAAGCAACAAATCTGCTCTAAAAATTCCAATCTTCATAAGTTTTCTTTTTTTTTTTTTTTGAGACAGAGTCTTACTTACTTTGTCATCCTCAGTAGAGTGCCATGGTGACATAGCTCACAGCAACCTCAAACACCTGGGCTCAAGTGATTCTCTTGCCTCAGGCTCCCAAGTAGCTGGAACTACAGGCACCTTGCAACAATGTCTGGCTATTTTTAGAGACAGGGTCTTGCTGTTGCTCAGGCTGGTCTCAAATCTGTGAGCTCAGGAAATCCACACACCTTGGCCTCCCAGAGTGCTAGGGTCACAAGCAGTAGCCACCATGCCTAGCCTTACTCCTAAGATTTTAAATTCCTTCCTCTGTATTTTACCATGGTATGTATGGCATTCAATCTTCATTTAGTATAGGACATCTTTTAGTCCATGTTTTAGGCAACCCGTGAAACGGGTTAGTGCTTAGTGGTCCCACATCAATTAATTAAGGCTGATATAATTGTATATTCATTCAACCCTTATCCCACACCCTTAACATCTATGCTGGATGAAAACACATGTTTTTCTGGATTACTATCTGTATAAAGCTGAAAACAATCATTTGGGAGTATCGTATACCATCTTTATACCACATCTGCTGAGGGTAATTATAAATCTTGAAGCAAAGAGGGGTGGTAAGCATGGATTATGAGAATAGGCAGGCAACTATCTCAGGGAAGACTGTTACAGTTTCTTCAGAAACAGCAAGTTTAATCTTCTGAAATGCAGAGCGAGGTGTGCTAGAATGTCTCCTTTTCCTGGCAAACAAGATACTGTAAGTCAAGGTTAAATGTTCCCAGCTTCAACAGATCCCTTGCATATGTTATTATTTTGATTTTAATAATCCTATTCCATCCTAATAAATATCCCCCATTTTAGCAGAAGATATCTTTGAAATTTAATTTGCTTGTAATTCTGTCACTTGCAGAATGAGATTATAGATTTTGCTTTTAACAATCTCAGCTACATTAGAAAAAAGGTAGATATTTTTGTTACACATGTAGCCTTTGAGCTGGCATTTGGAATCCCTAAGACCATCTGTTTCTTTTTTTTTTTTTTTTTTTTTTGAGATGGAGCCTCAAGCTATCCACCTGGGTAGAGTGCCATGGCATCACAGCTCACAGCAACCTCCAACTCCTGGGCTCAAGAGAGTCTCCTGCCTCAGCCTCCCAAGTAGCTGGGACTACAGGCGCCCACCACAATGCCCGGCCATTTTTTGGTTGTAGCCACCATTGTTGTTTGGCGGGCTTGGGCTGGGGATTTGAACCCGCCACCTTAGGCATATGTGGCTTGCGCCTTAGCCTCTTGAGCCACAGGCGCCGAGCCAGACCATCCATTTATTTTCTGAATTTGTCTGGCAACACTAGGAACTATCTAATCCCAAACTTGCTATTATGACAAATATGATGAAAGGTATCATATATGGTCATGATGAATTTTTCCCCTTATAAGCATTTGATTAAGAGTATCTAGTGGTGATATTTTGCATGCATCTATTGGTCACATCATGCCATGAGTAATCAGGGCTGCTTTTACAGTGAAAAATAAAACAACTTATTGAGATATGACTCACATAAGCAAGTCTATATATATTCGATGTATACTGTTGATTGTCAATTAAATGTGAGAGTGAAGACTAAACTTAATTTACTCTCTCCAGAGCCAACAGATATGCAATCATTTGCTTTTAAAATCCACAAGAAATTCAGACACTTACACTGGTCTTGCATGGACTGCCAGTGGTTAAAAGATGCTGAACCAGCATGGAAAGGCTATCCTGCCTGTAGACTCTGGCCAAAGCCAATAACCCTGCCAAGATTCAGATTCCTTGATCCAGTAGGCCAGGAACTTTCTTTCAGATAGTTCCCGGTAGACTTCCCGTCTCATTCACTGTTGCATTGGATCCTGCTTGCAGTAGACAGTTTCTCTGGTTTGGTCTGTCCATCTTAGTTCATTCTATTGACTTGAGCCACCCAATCTATATCCAAAATTGACACATTTGTTGATTGAAACCCTATTTGGGTTTCCTGAGAACATTGTATCTTAATACACTTATGACCCTGGATTTGTAGCCCAAGCTTCACATTAGTGGGCCAAACATGGAGTATAGGATGAACTCTCCATTCTCAATATCATCCCCAAGCTGCAAGGGTCATTGATCTATGTAATGGCAATTAAAAGACAGATAGGCTTTTATGTTGACTTCCTTTGAGAACCTTGAGTTTGGGTTTGAAATACTTTCCCAGTACTTGTGTAACTCTTAACTCCATTCCATACAGAGGATAGATGAGATTGTCAAGACATGTATTTTATACTGTGTCCTATATCTTGTTCTATGTATAAGACACTATATCCTAACGCTGAGACACCTTCCAGTTTTAAACTGACATGATGTGTTTCTTGAAAAAGTTTTAAGAAGCTTTGAAATAGTTGAGGAAATAGTAGTAATAAGCTGAGAATTTGGGAAGTGATATGAGATAAAAGATGTCTTGGAAGACAGAGAAGGCTCTTTAGAACCCTTGAAATACCCCTTCACTACATTCTCTGAAACTAAGGAAATTAGTTCTGTGGAGCAAGGAAGTTGAGAGGTATGACAGTGCCATATAATAAATGAACACTAGTCCATGAGAAGTAAATGGTACAAATGAAACTTTCTATTTTACTTCAAGCAAATTGAAAAATTAAAAAAATAAGTGAATGAAAATCAGTTTTCAGGCTCTGGGCAAAGAGATACTAATGGCATCTTTGCTGATCATGCAAGTAAAATAAAATAAGGATTATGGGTCAAAGGTCCACAAATCCCTAGGTTTTTCTGGGATCCAGATCTAGAGAAAGGAATTGGCACCTTAGAAAGAAATTTAGCTTCTGCAATTGGTTTTAACTGTTCTTTCATACATAGAACTCAAATGAGGTCAGTTCTTGAAGTGAGGAATGAGTGTAGGGTTTATGAGCAGACTGAACACACACATACTGTGAAAGCACCTCCCAGAATCAAAGTTTATAGAGAGCGACTGGTCTAGAGATTTGAGAGGTATAGATTCATTTTGCCCTAGGGAAGTGAAACAATCTTCCTTTGTCTCAGAAACTAGATATTTGATATTCATGAAGTCACTACTAGTTTAGGATCCCAAACCAATACACTAAGCTTTGATTTGGGACAGAATTTTCTAGGAGAATAGGTCGAGGTACCTGGAAAGATGAGCATAGGAAAAAGTAAGGAAGAAAGACTAGTCAGAGAAAATCTCCTACTCAGAATGATCCTACAAACAAACAGGGGACATTAAAGCAGGGAGTCTATATCCACACATAGCACAAATGTATAAAAACTAAAAAGCAAGGGGAAAGTTAATAAAACAAAACAAGACCTTTCAACACATCTATTATTGCCAATATATCTGGCATATTAAAATTAACCAAGAGTAGTAAATTCAACAAACATAATTTACAAACTATGTGATAGACCAAATAATCACCCTCCAGAACCTGAGATGATGTTGAGTTATATGGCAAAATGGAATCAGTCCTTAAACTAAGGAGATTTCCTCGTTTCTCTGGATGGCTCAAATGCACTCAGAGAGTTTTTAAAGATAGAAAACAGAGTCAGAATAGGGCATTAAGAGGAAATATAACTATGGCAGAAAGGTAGAAGTAACATTGCTGGCTTTGAAGAGGAAGGAAAGGAGCTATCAGAGGCCAGAAAAAGCTGGGAAACAAATTGTCTTTCTAAAAAACATTCAGGCTTCTCAACCCCCTTGAGAAGTGGAATCTATCCTGGACTTCTGAATATATCTGTGGTGCTCTAAACCATGAAGGTTTTTTTATAATAGCTATAGGATAATAATATATTTTGGTTCCTAAAAAAAGGATATTTGTCTATTTTAAGTATGTAAAATACATATGGACATTTCAATCCATTTTTGAGAAAATTGAAAAACTACACTAATGAAGGGATACGTCAATTAAAAAATACTTATAATATGATATGCATTATTATAATCAGATCAAATATTTACATATTAATATATAGATTCAATATATACATTAGTCAAATTAAAGCCATAACAGTGCATGTGTTTGTATTTGCCAATTGAGAAACTGTTAACAAAACATTCATGGCAGTGCAAGGCACTGAGAATGACTCAGAAAATTTTAAGGAAAAAAATGGGAAGCTTTTCTCTCCTATCTCAAATACAGAGAAAATTTTAACTAAATTTGTGTAGCATTGGTTCATGTTTATACAAATAGACTAATTAAAGAACAGTGAAAGTACATAAGCACTCTCAGTCTTTTGAGAATTCTACCTCAACTGATTGTGTCTGATTGGTCTTAGTTTGAATCTCGAAGGGATGCAAAATCCACGGGCCACTAAAACCCTCAGGCTGCATTTTATCCCAGGAGAAAGGAGGAAATACAGTGGCTTCCATCCCTTGTGTGTGAGTAGAAAATGGAGGGGCCCTTATAACCTGAGTTATCTCCTGGAAATATGGGAAAATGGATAAGTATTCCTCTTGCCTCTTACTAGAATATTTCCCAGCCTAAAATTTAACTGACTTTTCACTAATCCTGTAAACTTAGAGATAGAGAAAGCCTGGTGAGTGGAAAACTGTGGTCAGTTAGTGAGGAAAAAACTCTAAACTGCCTCTGTGATTTTATCAAATAAACAAACCGAGCCTCTGGTTTGTTCAAGGTACAAATTGAGGCTATTCTCTGGAAGACGTGACTGTGGGTAAGAGGAGTCCTGACACTGATGGCTCTATCATAAGAAGATGAGAAAGGTGAGAGGCTCAATTTCACATCAGACCAGCTAATGTGACTAGTGGTACTGCAGATCATTCAAGAAGAGAATGTTCTGTGGGTAGAGGAAATGAGAGCAGAATGGGCTTTGTCTGAACCCATAGACATTGGTTTGGATATTTTCTTTTGGCTACCCTTACAGTGTTAATGATTAGTTATTTATTTTACTCCTAAAATATATTCTCTGTAACTCAGGGCAAGTGTGCTTCCTATTAGGAGACAGTGAATCTATGCTCCAAGAGGTTGAAACGCAATTCAGCCTAAACTGTAGAGACATTTTTTGTGTTTCTTAGTCACTTGGTTTTCAAACTATAGGAGGTCATGTATCCAACATTTTAAGAAGAGCAAGACTATGTTGCTCTATGTTATTCAGATAAGAACTGTATCTGTAGGAGTTCAATCTGTATCAGACCTAGAGACGTGACATAGAGCAGACTTTCAGGGAACTGCCTTTGGGCAATGGGAACCAGTTGCCTTCTCTGAGCTAGATGTAATAGGTCCATTTAGGCTAATTATGAGCTCTGCTGATGGCAAAACTATGAGATGGAAGCTCACTACATAAGCTCCCTGTGACTTGGGACTTCACAAAGACGTCACCAAGTCCTATATATCTCAATCCACTCTACTTTCATTATGCACAAGGCTATAAATCCCTGCTAAACACAATCAGATAGAGCTGTTGTGACTTGCTCCAAAAATGCACTGCCTCTGTTAGAAAACTTTTTGAAGGACCTTATACATTTTTTGGGGAAGGTAAGACCCAAACATGGCTCGTGTTCTATGAGGCCTCTCCATAGAGGCCTAGGCTCCCTAGTGTCAATTTCCCAATTCCCTTTCCTTCCCTTTTCAACATACTCCATAAATTAGGTGATACAGGGTTAAAACTCAGAGGGTGTTTTCAATGCCAAAGCCACCTTCAAAGACAGCTTCTTTTTAGTACAAAGCTAGAGATTCCCATAGCCTGAGTCCAAGTATTGAACACATTCAGGTACAACTTCTTAATTTTCTTTTTTTCATATCTAGGAGGTGAGAATGTGCCCTGTGTGATTTTGCTGATAGCACTAGGTATTTTTTGAGGCATTGTTAGAGTGACTGGTAGAGTCATCTCTCCTACTAACATGAGGGAACAGAGATGCTGCGAGGTTTAGGATATTGTCCTTGAAGTCATAAAATATTTTGAACATGATGTTCTCTGCTTGAGTCAGGCTAATGATGCATAACTTGATTCTGTGTGCTTCTCGATAGATACTTTCTGTCATTTCCACATCCAAGTAGGTATACATTCTAATTTTAAGTAATACTCATCCAGGTAAATATACAGTCTATATTTTAATCTCTGTGGGAAAAAACTTCCAAACCACCCACAGCACTTTACTTTCTTTTTCTGTCATTACTTTTTCTCCTGCTTTCTTTAGTTATTTTATTAGACCCATTATCTGAAACATATTTGCTCTAGAAAAATCCATTTTGCCCTTTTCCTCAGAGTTCATGTTTATCTAATTGATATCTTTTCATATTTTTAGTATTCTTCCTCCTTTTTCTGCCCTCTCCTTTCTCTCAGACTTGTTTTTTTTCCCTGTTTTGAGCTTGGGTTTATCCTAAATAACCTGCATTGAGAAAGGAACACAGGTAATTATGTTTAATCATAAAAAATTACTGGTCTATTACAATAACTCTTTTGTCTGTTTTATTAGTAAATATATAAAGATATGAAGTAGGGCCAAGGGCAAAGAGAAAGGGGACAGCCAGTCGGTCATGCATATGACAGGTCTTCCCGGGGATGGGCAGTCCTTCTATTGTGGGAACCCTGAATATGACAGTTGCATTCTCCAATGATTTTCAGTACCAGAGTAAACTGTTAGCCTCCACAGCCCATCCTGACAGTTGGTTTGTCTTTAGGGCTTGCCGACCAGACAATCCCAGACTGAAGAGAACATGTACAATTTGAGCTGCTACAACCCCAGCTCCTTCACTCTTGTTGGAATACCTGGCCTGGAGAAGTTCCACATGTGGATTGGAATTCCCTTTTTTGTCATCTATGCCATGGCTGTTGTGGGCAATAGCATCCTCCTCTATCTCATTGCAGCTGAGCGCAGCCTCCACGAGCCCATGTTTTTCTTCCTCTCCATGCTGACCACCACCGACCTCATCTTGTCCACTGCCACAGTGCCCAAACTGCTCAGTAGTTTCTGGCTTGGCTCCCAAGAAATAACCTTCTCTGGTTGTCTCACTCAGATGTTCTTCCTGCACTTCAGCTTTGTAGTGGACTCAGCCATCCTGCTGGCCATGGCGTTTGATCGCTATGTGGCCATCTGCTTTCCCCTGAGATATTCCACCATTCTCACTCCGCAGGTGGTCATCAAGCTTGCAGTGAGCATCATCGTGAGGAGCTTCTCTGTCATCCTGCCAGATGTTTTTCTTCTGAAACGACTACCCTTTTGCAGCACACGTATCATCATCCCACACACGTACTGTGAGCACATAGGTGTCGCACGTCTTTCCTCTGCTGACATCTCCATTAACATCTGGTATGGATTTTGTGTACCTCTCATGACTGTCATCTCAGATGTGATCTTCATTGCTGTTTCCTATGCCTTCATCCTCCATGCTGTCTTTCAGCTTTCGTCCCAGAGTGCCCGCCAAAAAGCCCTCGGTACTTGCGGCTCCCATGTGTGTGTTATCCTCATGTTTTACACACCTGCCTTCTTCTCCATCCTTGCTCATCGCTTTGGGCACAGTGTCCCGAGAAATGTGCTCATCCTATTTGCTAACCTCTATGTGTCCATCCCTCCTGCTCTAAATCCTGTTGTTTATGGAGTGAAGACAAAGCAGATCCGGGACAAATTTATTCTCCTCTTTTCTTTGCAGAAGTCACAATGAATAGACTCTCAAGGACAAATTTAGGTAAAATTGACTTGGCAAAATTATAGATAACATAGGAAAATATGAAAATAAAGCTGCAACTGCTATTAAGTTTTGTGTTTTAACCAGGTGGAAAAGTACAGGCAGGCGGCAGAGGATTTTGATAGAATTTTTTATCTTGATCTCCAGGATTTGAAGAATGAACTCAGGGTCTACAAAGATTAGTGATAGTGAATGTTGTGCTGGAACTGTAAGCAGTGGGTTAGGTGATCAAAGAATTGAAAAACATATCACCAACAAACAAAACACTAAAACAGAGGAGGGCAGGCTGAAATAAACCCCCAGCTAGGACTGCTCCATGTAGGAAGGAGTGCAGTGGAAAGCCTTGGTTGCTGCCCTACCTTGCTACTGAGGACCTGCCTTTGAGGAGTACCCCCAAAGACATACCAGGGAGTACTCTGGCCAGTGTCCCTCAATTGGAACTCCCCTTGTGAGTGGGCTGGAAAACTAAGATGCGATAGAAAAGAAAACACACTATGTTAAAACACTCAGAGTTTATTGAAAGACAAAGAAAAGCTGTTTAACGTTAAGACAAAGCTCAACAGTAAAGATGTGGCAAAAATGACTCACACCCCCTCCTCAAACTCTTATTCTTATATATCCTATGAACTGCATTTATCTATTGTAACAATCTTTTTTTATAATATTTATTTTTCATCATGACTGCTCCCTGTGTGGAATATGGTCAGTACTGGCACCATATGATCTTTGCCTCCACAGGCCTGCCTCTAGATAAATTCTTCCCTATGCTGAAATATCACTTTTCTCTGGCTCCTTGTCTGGTCTATACTTTATCCTGTTAATTGTCAACTGTTTCCATCAGGGCTGCTTCCTCCTCTTCAATGGTCCCCCTTCAATGGAAAGTATTCATTAGACAAAAAGGAATACAGAAGAAATGAAGGGCAACCGAACTTTTGTCAGAAGAGGGGAGAAACCTAAGTGGGAAGTATCCTGTGGGTCTTTTGTCTAGGGGGTTGTATACTGCTTGTCAACAGGGAGGTCTTGGGAGTAAAAATCACATTTGGGCAGGAGCTGGTGGACAAGAAGCATCTTCTCAATACTGATGAGAAATGAGTGTATTAACAGATGAATGCATTGCTTTATCTCAGGGCGAATAGGTGAAGTGTAGCTCTTCATTTCAGAAGGGGCCTCTCTACATGAAATACTGTCCAAACTGCTTTTTTCCTATCTTGCTTATATTTGGAGTGCAGAAAAAAGAAGTCTGTTTGCTTAGGCCTGGAAGACAGGGATCCTTGTCCAGCCCTCAGTGGAGGAACCCTGATCAGGAGAAGAAAGAAAATCTTATCAAGTTCTAGAAAATCAAGGATTTTCTTGGTTTAGTTCTCTCATCATTTGTGTGAAAAAGCTGATGATTCCACGTTTTAGCTGGATGGGTTCTTCTGTACAGAAGCAGAAACACAGAGTTTAAAGCCAGGGCCCTAAGTTCTAGGCTATTATTGTTTCATTACAGTTAATGATTCCAAGAACCCATCTAACTAAAATGTGGAAACATCCTAAATGTCCTTCAACCCAGTAATGGATTAGTAAGCTGTGATATATGTATACCATGGAATATTATTCAGACATCAAAAATAATGGAGATTTTGCAGCATTTGTAATAACCTGGATGGAGGTAGAACACATTATTCTTAGTGAAGCATCACAGGAATGGAGAAGTAAGAATCCCATGTATTCAACTTTGATATGAAGACAGTTAATGACAATGAATGACACAGTGGGGCATGGGAGAAGAGGAGACCAGACACAGAAGGAGGGAAGGGGTGTGAGCAAGGAAAAAAAAGAAAGAAACAAAGAAAATAGTGACTAATCCTCACATAAATTGGAATTAATTTTGACCAAAGTATATTTCTTAAACACGAATTTTTAATTCAACATGTTAATATGTTGTTTATCATATTGCATCCTCATTTACAAGTGAAATATGTTTGTAATTTTCCCTTTATAAAATTTTCTCCAATTTTAATATCAGATATATCCAGATTAAGTAGAATGATTATGAAATATTTCTTTTTCTATTGTCTATAAGATTTGACGTAATCTGTTTTTGTGGAATTACCTTTTAATTTATTTATAAATATTAGTTGTCTATTTTTTGAGAATTTGGAAAAAACAAAATAATAAGAAGAAGTTAACTGATCAAAATGTTCTATAATAGACATACTCCTACCTGACAATGTGAATATTACTTTCTTTGCTTTATTATTAATATTATTGCTTAATATTTCATTGTAGCAATTGTCTGATTTCCTTTCTGAATGTATTTATGTTCATTCATTCTTTATGAGGTCTTTGTTCTCACTGCTTATGTTAAACATTGTTATTGTCATTAAATTTAGCCTTTTTAATTCTTTGAAGGCAAAAGTGGAAACCTAATAAACACATGTATATGTAAGAAAAATAATTAAAAAAAAAAAGCTGATGATTAATACAGAAGAGCACCTGAAAGTGCATATTCTGAGAATAAGATGGAGTCTGCCAGGCTAGAGCAGACATGACACAGCTGGTCTGGCCAGTTTAGGTCCTGTCTGGCCTTCACCCCCTGGATCCCATTCTTACTGTTTTGTAAATTTAGCTCCCACCCTAAAGATGCCTATCTTGAGTAGTTTAGGTGGATTGATTTAGGAAATTAACTTTTGAATCAGAATGTTGTAATAGGTCCTTGAGATACGCTGGTTATTACTTGAAATAGAGGTTGGTGTGGTCTTTGCTTTGACCTTTTATGTATAAAACTGTGCTTTTGGAAATGGAATAACAGAGCGGTCTTGGAGAGGCTCCAAGACTCTGGAGAGTCTTGTTCTCCAGAATCTCTGCCTTCTGACAAATAAAGTTTGTTGGACCTATCACCATCACTGTATATTGGCTGAAGTGACAGGCAACTGGACCCTCTTCATCTGGTAACAAAAGTAGTAGTGTTACTGAACGCTGGGCACCTGTCCTCCTTGAGGCCACATCAGAACAAGTGTTTTGAGAAGAAAGAAAAAAATTAATTTTTTGTTGGCAAAGGGAGAAAAATGTGACTATTCATCTCAAAATGCCAACTCTTCTGTACAGAAGCAGAAACAGACCTTTTAAAGCTAGGGCCCTAAGTTCTAGGCTATTGTTGTTTCCTTACAGTTAGTGATTCTAATTGTACTGTCTCAGCATAAGACAAAGCTATGATCTAGCTGGGCCTCCTTCCTAACAGTTCAGCTGCACCACTTCCTGTAGGCCAAGAACTTTCCCCTACACTGCCCCAATACAGTGTGGGAAGTTTGAAAGGCACAAAAAACATTTTTGCTATTTTTTTCAGGCCAATCCCACTGTTACATATTTCCCAGTCTCAATTTTATACTTCCATATCTGTGGGTGGAGGAATGACTACAATGTTCTATTAGGATTCAAAGGGTCCTCTGGCTTTGCCCCTGTTGTTTGGGGAAGGGACTGTTTGCCTCCCTTTAGGGAGAAGCTTGTGGCTCTCTTCAGCAAAGTGCAATTCAAAGTTATAGAAAAGGGATGTAGAGAGACTCAGCCTGGAAAAATAACCATCCCTCAAGGCAAGAAAACTTTTCTCTTCTTCAACCTCCTTTCTTTCAAAGCTGTGTCTCCCAGACTGCCCATGAGTCAGAATTGGTAGCAGGAAGTCTACAAGCTGGGCCTATTTTCCCCTTCAGAACATGTTTAGAAACTCATCTAAGTAAATTCAGTTTTTTCTACAAAGTCTTCTAACTTTTGCCTTCCACAGTATGCCTTCAGACACCAAGAGGAAGTAGAGATTTTACAAAGAGTGATGGCAGGCCAGGGCAGGCTAGTCAGAATTCATTCTCCAATCCAGCAGCCTGATTAATCACAAAGAGATTCATCTCAGGAAAGCTGCTAGAAATGAAAGTTAAGTTCTTGTGAGTGGAGCCCAGGAAAGTGGAAGATAAACTATGAACCCATGGCGTCAGTGCACAGTCTCCAGTCCCATCCTCTGACTTGTCCTGCTTGCTATGCAGTTGTGACTATAAGTCAAAGAAAGGTGGTAGAATAAAGAGGCACCCTGCTTTAATTTTTTTTCTGGTAAATTTCAGATTCTTGTCATCATGCCACTTCTTACATAGTTTTGTATTTGAACTAAAATCTGGGAAAGGTGCCCTTTCCAAGGAGCTACTCTCATTCCTGATCTCACAGCTGAGTTCTGCTTCTGGGTGGCAGACATGGCCTAAGCAGGGGATAAACAATGTTTGGGACCTTCAGAGAATTGCATCAGGTTTATGGTCTGTACTTGGAAATCTTACAGAACAAGTGAACAGAAAAGTTGCTAAGCAGGGCTGCTGAGACAACCTAAAGTCTCTCAAAACCAGAAAGAATAAGATGCTGGATTTTTCTAGGTAGCCATGCAGAGATTTTACAGTATTACATGCACAGCAGTTAATTCTTAAATTTCAGAGAACTCTCCAAATTCCTACTGTTGTTTTTTGTCAAAGATTTTTTTTCCTCCCTGAACAGGGCCGGGCCTTACTCTCTTTTCTCTGCAAGTCGCTCTGCAGAACAGTTCTAGAAATCTGGGGAATGGTCATTACACCACTGTACAATCTGACTTTTAGTGGTTCCCTCACTAAGACACCTCAGAAAGTCCTTATTGGAAGTAGGAACACTTGTAGAGAGGAGGATTCAGTTAGAAAGTGAAAATCCATGAGGAGAAAGCAATGGGGAGAGCTGCAGTGGGCAGCCTGGTTTTGTTTAAAAAATGTCATCATTAGAAACCTCATGCCCCACCCCACACAACATGCCCCCAACTCTAAGTTTTTTTTTTTTTTTTTTTTTTTTTTAATAGACAGTTTCACTCTGTCACCCTTGGTAGAGTGCTGTGGTGTCACTGCTTGCAGCAAGCTCAAACTCTTGGGCTTAAGTGATTCTCTTGCCTTAGCCTCCCAAGTAGCTGGGATTACAGGTGGCCACCAAAGCGCCTAGTTTCTTTTTTGTTGCAGTTGTCATTGTTGCTTATCAGGCTCCTGGCTGGGTTTGAACCCACCAACCTCAGTGAATGTTGCCGAGGCCATAACCACTGTGCTATGGGAGCTGAGCCTCTACTAAGTTGCTTGAAGTCAGACATGGAACTATTCTATTTTATTCCTTCCTGTTATAAATCTATTAGATAGTGGTCTATGTCACAGTAATAGATAGATAGATATGAAATGTATAGCTATAAATATAATTTTGTTAAATTAAAATCCTGAGGATGTCATATTTATGGTTTGTTGTTCTTTATGTAAACACAATTTATGTGTCACATAATGTAATGCAAATATTTTTTCGGGTATTATTAATAATTATATGAACTCCCTTTTACAAAGATTAACCAATAATTTCTCACATCTTCTTTATTTTCTTCCACAAGTTTACTCAGATTAATGTTTAATAGCTTTCTACCATCACACTCTAACCACATTTACTATACTTTGCCCATTTTCTGAAAAGAAAAATGTTAAAAACCCATGAAGCCAAAGGGAGAGGCATTTTATCAGACTCCTCTTTAAGCAGGACATCTTATAGAGGAAACACAGAGACCTGAGAAATATATTTTTCCCTAAAGTTCAAAATATCACTGGTGAAAAATTGTGTATGGTGAGAAGAGTTTGGCACATTTAGGTTTCCCCTGGCCCAGGTTTCCTGGTATCTTGTCATGATCTGATATCACCAGTTTTTTGTCTGAGCTGCAGTTCTAAAACTTCATGGGAACTATCAACCCAGGATATGGGGTGAGTTCACGGAGTCAAGGTAGATGAAGAAAACAAGGATGGATATGAAATCTGTGCAAGATCTGGGAAAGGAAGAAGTAACAAACACAGAGAACATCTTTGGGTAAAGGAATTTCTCAGTTTGCCCATCATGATTAACCCCTGAGTCCTACCCTGTACATTCCATATAAACACATTAGCTCACTGAGCCCCTCATCCCTGGAGAAATGTCAACAAGATATACAGATTTGAGCTTAGAATGTACCTAAAAGTAGATGTCTTGTTTCTCTGCATTTTCTGTGAATTACTTAGGGATCACTACTGCAATAGAACCAATAAACTCTGGACATTTACAGAAAGAGCTTTAAAGAATTATATCACATGATTATGAAGGCTAGTAAGTCCAAAATCTGCAAGGTGGACAAACAGGCTGTATCCAAGGCAGAGTCAATGTTATATGTCAAGTCTGAAATCCACCTACCTATACTATTAGCCCTTGTTTTGGAAAAGTCAGTCTTTTATTCTATTTAGGCCCTCAATTAATTTGATAAGACCACCCACTCAAATTATAGAAAGCAATCTGCTTTTTAAAGTCCCCCAATTTTAAGGGTAATTTTTTTGGGGGGACAGAGTCTCACTATACAATCCTTGGTAGAGTGCTATGGCGTCACAGTTCACAGCAACCTCAAACTCTTGGGCTTAAGTGATTCCCTTGCCTCAGTCTCCCAAGTAACTGGGAGTGCAGGTGTCCTCCACAATACTTGGCTATTATTTTGTTGTTATAGTCATTATTGTTGTTTGGCAGGCCTGGGAGGGGTTTAAACCTTGCCCTAACAGCTGAGGAATGGGCACCTAACCCTAAATGTTAATCTTATCAAAAAACACACTCACAGAAATATTCAGTGTAATTTTTGACCACATCCATGGTCACTGTAGCCTCGCTATATTGACACATAAAATTTACTATCATAAGTCTACCTGCTGCACACACACGCTTCTCCTAAAATTATATTTCATCTTCAAATAAAGTTAATGGCAGGCCAACACTTCAACCTAACTTGACACAACTATCCTGCATAGAACAAAAAGCACCCTAACCCTTTTCTCAGGGAACAATGCAAACTCCTGAAGTGATTTTTCTCTTTTTCTTGACATTTTATAATGTACACACTGTTACAGAAACCTAAAAGTATTCCACTGCTATAATATGAAATAAATACATTTGATGTTATATAACAAGGAGGTAATGAAGAGAAGAAAACAAATGTTACCTATCTATATGCACACTATATATATATATATATATATATATACACACACATATGCATGCACACACATCCATGATTATATAAGGAAAAAACATGATTACAGTTACTGAGAATCATAGTCTTCACTGCTATAACTGATTCTACAGTTGTACTTAATCCATGTTCTTCCAATACTTATTCCATATTCTCTTTGATCTCAGCAGGCACCTCAGTTACAGTACTTCTTATCTGGTGGAATGACCCAAACTTTCATTTTCAAAGATTCTTGGCCATTAGGTGTCCTGCCTGAGTTAGATTGTTGTAGTTTACGATTAACCTTAATCACAAGGCACAGTAATACTAAGAGACACCCTTGGAGATCTCCTGTATTCCAGATATGTTCTTCATTACTGGAACTGTGGAGTAATACTTTAATATATCCTTGGTAGTCAGGATTAATCCCCCTAGCCTGCACAGGAATTTCCTTTTTTGTCTATTGCTTCAGAGACATGATGATCTCAGATTCGGTGGGTAGCAGTCTTCCAGTTCAATGAAATCATTCTTTCATCTACCAGTGAAAGCATTCTTCCTTTTGGAACAAAGACCTCTAAGCCTGTAAAATTCTAAGCCTGTATGAGTTTGCTAGAACAAGAGGCAAAGTTTTGCTGAGATTGAGCTGAGAGAACAAATAATGACTCAGACAAGTCCAGCTTGGCAACTTAGATGAATTTATTAGAAGTTACATACACAGAGTGCTCACTCTTTGCACAGGAGTTCTGAGCTATTCATTCCATGTGCAATAGTTCCCCAGACATTAAATGGTTATCTGGAAACTCACTCTTGGGTGATACAGTGCTTTAGAGAGTAGACTACACCACTTATCCATGGTGTCACCTTAAATCCATACTCAGAGTGTGATGCAGATCTCTTAACATTGTATATCATCCATCACATGATAGCTCAACACCAATCAAGAATGCACAGTATAGGCTCAGCGCTTGTTGCTCAACCACCTAAAGTAGCAGCAACATATACCAGAGTTGACAGGTTCGAATCCAGCTGGGGCCTGCCAAACAACAATGACAACTACAACCAGAAACTGGGCAGGCATTGTGATGGGGGCCTGTAGGCCCAGCTACTTGGGAGGCTGAGGAAAGAGTATCACTTAAGCCCAGGAGTTGGAGTTTGCTGTGAACTATGATACCATAGCACTCTACCGAGGGTGACACTATGAGGCTTTATCTCAAAAAAAAAAAAAAGAATGCGCAGTATAATGAGTATCCACCTTCATATATCCCTTTCAATGTTAATTATGGTATTATAAGAATATGATTTTCCACTAGGCAAAGACTATTACAATTAGCTAAAGGAAACTGCACTTCAGGAAAGCAGTCGGGTTCTAGTCAGTGCTGGTGTATACAAGTTGCCACTGCCTCAACAAAGTGCTGAGGCACATCTCTTGTGCCTCAAAACTATCTTTTGGTGTTTGTTTAATCTATTTTGTAACAATTTTGTTGAGCACTCCAAGCTAGCACAGTGCAACATTCCTTTTTGTGTGGTGGCGAAATTGCATTTTTCCCTTAGTGGGACAAATGCCCTTTCTACCCCTTGATTCTTGGACCTATGAATCCTGGGTATAGGAGACACAGGACCATATATTGGGCACTGATGCAGAAATATATAGCCTCCTGGAGAACTTTGTTCTAGCCCTACATGGTATTGCCACCTACATGGAACTATGAGTTTGTCCCACAAAGGCCACTTCTCTATTAAGTCAGCTGCTCAGGATGGTGGGGCTCATCATACTTCCAGTAAATTTCATGAACATGGGCTCATGACCACACTTTATTTCCTGTGAAGTGAGTTCTTGGTCACAAACAATACTGTGTGGCACACCATGGTGGCATTCTGTAAGTTCATGGATGGTAGTAAATAATTATATATAATATATTATATATACATAATGAGATATATAA
>NW_003852396.1:34020720-34086937 GCF_000181295.1 Otolemur garnettii
TTTATAATAAATTAAATAATATAACATTATACAGTTTAATATTAATAATTATATTACACCATTTATTATTAAAATAACGGTGGTTGTTTTACACCATTTTGCTAGATGTTAAGTCATGCTGTGGTTCTAAAACTGTCTGATATCTGAATTTCAGAATCTCCCGGCATGTCTTGAAAGTTCTCTTTCATAATCTTATGAAGAAGAACCTCTGTGTGTTGTGACGCAACTTTGTTGCCTTCAGGGAATATTAGTTTTCTTTGAATTATCCCAGAACTCTCTGAGAGAATGATCCATGTTTGCTCTCCATTTCTCTTCTTCTTTGAGCACTTGGGAGAGTTCAAAAGCTTAGTCTTCAATGTCAGAGGTCCTTTCTTCTGCCTGTTCCATTCTGTTACCAAGGGATTCTACTGTATTTTTCAGATCTTTGAGAGCTGCAAGCTCTTACCTCAATGTGTCAAAATCTTTGGTAATTTTGTCTTTGAATTCATTGAATTCTTGAGAGAACTTTTGAAATGCTCCTTGAATTTCTAATTCCAACTTTGCCTCTATTCTATTAATCTTATTTGCAATCCAAATTTTGAGTTTCATTTCTCACATCTCAACCATCTGTCTTTGAATGGGATTTTCAGTTGCATCTGCCATATCCTTCCTTGGGGGGGGTTAATCTACTTTGGTTATTCCTGTTACCAGAGTTTTCTGCTGACTCTGCCCCCTGATTATTTTACACCATTTTGCTAGATGAGCAGATATGAGGAAATTGGGTTGGGGGCTCCAGGAGCAGTGATTAACTAGCCGTTTGCCCCAAACCTGGGACTGGTGTCTGTACCTTTTCCCCTAGTGCTTTGTCAAGGACCTGTACAGTGCTATGGCCTGAGAAACTGTGGGCCTGCTTGGTGTGTTGGGGCAAGTGGCTCTGTCTTGTTTTCAACTGGTCTCTGTTCTACCCTAGTGAATCTGTTACTCTGGGTTCAAGTCTCATCTGTGGAGAAATACCAGCAATTAAGTCACCCCCCAACCCACACAACAGGCAACAATTGGAAAAGGAAAATCAAACCTTCCCACAACCACACACTCAGGGTACCACTTTGAATAGTCCTCGGTTGATTGGTCCATTTCAAGTTGTCCAAATCAATTGTCCCAGTCAGCACTGGTCTCAGATGGGAGAGTTCAAAAGGCCTACAGCAACTACATAGCAGGGGTCTACTGGTAACTCAAGTATGACTTGCTCTGGTGCTCTGTGAGTTCAGAAGGACCCACTCAGCAAATAAATTAGTCTGGGAAGGTTGATGCCTTCTTCCCCACCTTGCACCTCTGTCACACCTAGTCATGGTAACCCCACAGGAATGTTACCCAGTTTCCTCCAATGAGCAGATGCTCCAGGGGTTTGACGCTGCCTGAGTGATAGGAGATCTATGTCTCCTCAGCCAGACTGCTGCTTTCTGCCACTATCCAGCAGGGGGAAGTGAAACCTGACAACCTTGGGTCCTTAATGGAGGCTTGGGAGGTTCACTCAGTCCCAGCCCTGCCCTTAATTGATGTTGCTGGCAGAACAGAACTTCACAGAATTTGTTTTTGTCCCGGCTATATTCCCCTGCAAATCAGAGGCTTCTTGAGTTGACAGAACCTGCAACTCAGCCCTAGGCAGTGGCAAGCAGTTAAAGCTCACACCCAGGTGTCAGTTCCAGCCTCTGCCTCCCCACCTTTGTCTCAGCTATGATCCCCTGAGGGCCAGGTGTGTCTTTGGCTCAGTAAAGCAGTCCTCTGGCTCAGCCCCACCCTGGGAATCTGCCAGCTCTGAGGGGGTATTTTAGTCCCTGCTCTCCACCCAGTCTGCTACTCACCGGGCCTATGTTTTCATCCCAGATCCGTTCCGCCAGTGGCTGCCACTAGAGAAGATGCCTGGCTTCCTCTGTTTGCCTAGAGAGACAGGGTGTGTCTGTCCAGAATATCTCCAGGGGTGTGATCTCTATTGTTCCCTGTGCTCCAGGTGCTGCTCTGCACCTCGGCACACCAAAACTCCTGCATGGTTCCCTGTCAGTTGACCATCTTCTCCTTACTACCATGCTACAGAATCAGCACAGACCAGTAACAGCCCCTGCCCTCTCCACACCTCTAGAGAAAATACCCAAGAATCTGGACTCCATGGGGACAGGCCTCCAGACCTTTCTGTGAGAGTGGAGGGGAGTGCTACAAATTCAGAATTGCAGGGAGAGAATATATACAGTTTTATACAGTTTTATGCCCAGCAAGAGAGTGCCATGGCACCCTCATTGGGGTAAGAGTTCCAGTTTTTAGGAGTCTCTCCCATGGGATAGAATGGGAGGATGTTTGAACTCTGGTGGCTTGTACGTATGGAGTTTAAAGTGAGCCCTTCTTATGTGGGAAGGGAATCCCATCTGCTTGGCAAAGGATTTTGTACCTTTTGTTTATATTCTTTGCTCGCAGCTCACCTCAGCAGGATTGATGTGTGTACTTCAACCTTCTCTCTTGGCTCAGCTCCAAACCATTGGCTTGCTTGCTAAACTTCTGTCTTTTAACTCTCCTTCTGGATGGCAGCCTCTGTGTAAAGCTGCCTCCAGTCTGCATCTTGCCTCCACCTCCTCAGCTCCTCCTCTTTCCTTCTCAATTCCATCTGTCTGAAAGATTGTCTTCCAACCCTTAACTCAGAGTTTTAAATTATCTTTTGAAGCTAGGTGTGTTTCCTGTAGTCAACAAATGGATGCTTTTTAATCCAGTCAGTCAGTCTATGCCTCTTCAGTGGGGGAATTCAAGACATTAACATGTATCAAGATAATTGATAAATGTGGTAGTGTCCTAGTCATCTTATTTTGTGAGAGTCCATAGCTTAGTTTTATCTTTTGCATCAGTGTGGAAGTTAGGTACTGTCCTTTAATTTCTGAGTTCTTACTTTGCTTTCATCCATTATGATGGTCAGTGTGTAGAACAGGTTGAAGCATTTCCTGTCGAGCTGGTCTTGTGGCAAATTTCCTCAATGTATGTATATCAGTAAATGATTTGATTTCTCTGTCATTTTTAAAGCTGACCTTAGCAGTATATAGAATTCTGGGCTGGAAATTGTTCTGTTTAAGTAGATTGAAGGTAGATGACCATTGTCATCTTGCTTGGAAAGTTTCATTAGAGAAGTCTGCAGTCATCCTGATGGATTTGTCTCTGTAAGTCAACTGGTGCTTACTCCTGGCAGGTTGAAGAACTTTTTCTTTTGTCTTGACTTTGGACAGGTTCATCACAATGTGTCTTGGAGAAGCTCTGTTAGAGTTGAGGTGATCTGGGATCCGATATCCCTCTGAAAGGAGTGTGTCAGAATTTTTGATGATATTTGGGCAATTTTCATTTATAATATTCTCTAGTATGACTTCAATTTGCCTGGGGCATTCTGCTTCTGGGATACCTTGTATGTTTGAATGCTTTATAAAGTCCCATAATTCTATCAGTGAACGTTCTGCTTTCTCCCTCTTCTTTTCTGCCTCTTTAACTATCTGAGTATTCTCAAGACCTCTGTCATTTATCTCTGAGATTCTTTCTTCTGCATGGTCTAATCTGTTGTTGATACTTTCTATTGCATTTTTGAGTTCCCTAATTGACTACTTCAGTTCCTTCAGCTTTGCTATATCCTTTCTATATTCTTCATATTGTTCATCTCATATTTGATTCTGTTTTTGGATTTCCTTTTGGTTATTTTCCACTTTATTATCAGTTTCCTTCATTGTTTTCATCATTTCCTTCATTGTATTCATCATCTGTATTTTAAATGCCCTTTGCATCATTTCTCACATTTCTTTATGGGTGGAATCTTCTGCAGTAGCTACCTCATGGTCTCTTGGTGGGCTTGCTCTGGACTGTTTTTCATATTGCCAGGATTTTTCTGCTGATTCTTCCTCATGAGTGTTTTCTCTTATCCGTTTCCTTGCCCTAATTATCTTCTCACATCATCTTGCTCTTTAAGCTACTACCTCTGGCCTAGGGTTTCAATGATTCAGCTGCTGGCAGGATTAGATCAAATGAACACTCATAACCACTTGCCAGTTCTCCACTGCTTTTGTCCTCCTCATGGAGGAGTCCAGAGTCTCTCACTGACTCCTGTGTCCCCAAAGGAGTGTCTCTGGGAAGATCCCACAAGCCAGAGATGCCTGGAGTCTTCTATCCCCAGACTCACTGTGCCCAGTTGCAAGGAAACTGTTACTTGGCTGCCATCTTGCTCTGAGTCAAATTCATTAATTCTTTATCATTAGTGTCTTCTATAGTAACCTCATGATCCTTTGGAGGAGTTGCTTTATTTTAGTTTTTAATGTTGCCTGAATTTTTCTCTTGATTCCTCCTGTGTGTGTTTTTTGGTTGTTCACCTCTTCGTTTTCTTTTACTTTTTTGCTTTTTCCTTTGCTTCTAATTACCTTGTCTCAGAGCTAGGTTTTGAAGTGGCCTGTTTGTATAAGGCTAAAAGGAAGAGAAGGGTAAAGATCAAGCCCAGAGAAACAAGAGGAAAAAGATGAAGAAAAAAGAAGGAAATAGAAAAAGAAAAGAAAAAGTAGAAAAGGAGGTGGGGGGACAAAAGAAAGAAATTGAACAGGAGAGAGGGGGCACAGGAAGAGAAAATGAGGGTGATAGAAGTAGTAACATTAATGGGCATGTTGCAGAGGCTATACCTGTATCTCCAGGATTTTGAGGGGCTGGAATGAATAGGTTCCTCTAAATCAGAAGCTCCATGCCAGCCCTAGTAACACCAGATTCTTCCTCTAACATTTCAGATCTTCACCACTCCTGATCACGTGCTGTCTCCTGTACCCAACTAACACACTGTGCACCCCACGCTACAACTCCAGGTAAGGTCCCCGCTCCAGGTATGGCTGAGTTCTCTTTCTTTCCCCAGACTTACTAGGAGAGCTCAGCTGAACAATCCTTTCTAATCTACTATCTTGGTCTTCCCCCATTGACTTTCATATTTTAGATCGATTTGGAGAGTACTATCCCCATACTTCTTCCCAAGGGTTCCTGTCACCAATTTTCTAATTCTTTTTCTCCCAATTTCTTCATTGCCTACTTAAAACATTGGCCACTGCCCATGACTTAGTCTATAACCACACATCTGGTCATTTCCCTTTCTGAGCAATATAAACAAGTCAGTACACTGCTTCGTATTCTGTCCACCTTATAAGCCTTCAGCTTATTCAGATCAAAATCAAAGTTCACTTTTAGAAACTATGTACAAAATCACAGTTCAGTTCTAGGAACTGTGTACACAAATAAACCTATTCTTATTGCTTTAAAAAAATTTTTTTTAACTTTAGTATGGGAGTAAAAACATTTTGGTTACATATACTGCTTTTATACCATTTGGGTGAATCTTATAAGTGTTCCCATAACCCATATGGTGTGTGTTATGTTAGATGTAAATTTACCCAACCCTTCCTTCACCTTTGTTCTACTTTATTTTTGATGAGTGTTATTTCCTATGTTCACATGTTTATTGATTAGTTCCAATTTAATAGTGAGTATATGTGGTGTTTGTTTCTTTATTCTTGTGATATTTCCCTTAGAAGAATGTTTTCTAATTCCATCCAGGTTAATACTAGAGGTATTAATTAGTTCATGATATACATATACCACATTTTATTAATCTATCCATGTATTGATGGACACCTGAGGTGTTTTCGTGTTTTTCCAATTGTGAATTGTGCTTCTATAAACATGCCCGTCTTTTTAATAAAATGTCTTTTTTTTCCCTTTGGGTAAAATACCAAGGAGTGGGATTGCTAGATTGAATGGTAGGTCTACTTTTTCTTCTTTGAGAAATCTCTGTACTATGTTCCATAGCCTCACCAACAGTGTGTGAGTGTTCCTATCTCTCCCTCATCCACTTTAGCTTTTATTGTTTTGTGACTTTTTCATAAATGCCATTCTCACTGGAGTGAAATCTCATTGCTCTTTTGACTCTGCTGTCCAATAGGATAACCATGCCCTCTCCCCTTCCCTTACTATTGAAGTATCATCATTTTAGCCCATGAACCCTATGAGCAAATCATTCCTATTGCATTTAAGTTTCCAAATTTAGTATTTGAACTATTCCTACTATACATTCTGACCTGTAGAGAAGAGCAATCAGAGCTCTTGTGAAGGATGTTGTTGCTTCCTTTTCACTCGTGCTGCAAGGTGTGCCCTCTTGAATTTCCCAAGGTGGGCGAGCAGGTCACAAGCAACAAATCTGCTGTAAAAATTCTAATATTACTAATTTTTTTTTTTTTTTGAGACAGAGTCTTACGTTGTCACTCTTGGTAGAGTGCCATGGTGTCATAGCTCACAGCAACCTCAAACTCCTGGGCTCAAGGAATTCTCTTGCCTCGAGCTCCCAAGTTTCTGGGATTACAGGCACCTGCAACAATGTCTGGTTATTTTTAGAGTCAGAATAGGGCAGTGAGAGGAAATATAACTATGGCAGAATGGCAGAAGTAACATCGCTGGCTTGGAAGTGGAAGGAAAGGAGCTATCAGAGGCTAGAAAAAGCTGGGAAACAAATTTTGTTCCCAGAAAACATTCAGCATTCTCAACCCCCTTGCTTTTAGCCCAGTGCAATCTATCCAGGACTTCTGAATATATCTGTGTTGTTTGAACCATGAAGTTTTTTTATAGTAGCTATAGGATAATAATATATCCTGGTACTCAAAAAAGGGTATTTGTATATTTTAAATATGTATGTATTTCATACGAACATTTTAATCCATTAATGAGCAAATTGAAAATCTACATTAATGAAGGGATATGTCAATTAAAAAATACTTATAACATGATATATAGTATTATAATCAGTCATATATTTCCATATTAATATATAGATTCAATGCATAAATTAGTCAAATTAAAGCCCTAAGAGTGTGTGTGTGTTTGTGTTTACAAATTGAGAAACTGCTAACAAAACATTCATGGCAATGCAAGGCAGTGAAAATGACTCAGAAAATTTTAACAAAAAATGGTGGGAAGATGTACTCTCTTATCTCAAGTATGGAGAAAATTTTAATTAACTTTGTGTAGTATTGGTGCAACTTTATACAAATACACTAATTAAAGAACAGGGAGAGTACAGAAATGTTCTCAGTCTTTTAAAATTCTATCTCAACTTATTGTGTCTGATTGGTCTTAGTTTGAATCTCAAAGGAATGCAAAATCCACAGGCTACTAAAACCCTCAGGCTACATTTTATCCCAGGAGAAAGGAGTAAATACAGTAGCTTCCATCCCTTGTGTGGGACTAGAAAATGGAGAGGCCCATATAACCTGAGTTGTCTCCTGAAAACATGGGGAAATGCATAAATTTTCCTCTTGCCTCTTACTAGAATAGTTCCTAGCCTAAAATTTAACTGACTTTTCACTAATCCTGTAAACTTAGACACAGAGAGAGCCTGGTGAGCGGAAAACTGCGGTCAGTTAGTGAGGAAAAAACTCTAAACTACCTCCGTGATTTTATCAAATAAACAATCTGAGCCTCTGGATTGTTCAAGGTACAAATGGGGGCTGTTCCCTGGAGGACATGACTGTGGGTAAGAGGAGTCCTGACACTGATGGCTCTATCACAAGAAGATGACAGTGGTGAGAGGCTTGATTTCATGTCAGACCAGCTAATGTGACTTAGTGGTACAGCAAAAAATTCAGGAGGAGAATATTCTGTGGTTAGAAGAAATGAGAGCAGAACGGGTTTTGTCCGAACCCATAGATCTTGGTTTGGATGTTTTTTTTTTTTTTTGTCTTCTCTTTATGGTATTAATGATTAGTGATTTATTTTTCTCCTAAAATATATTCTCTGTAACTCAGGGCAAGTGTGCTTCCTATTAGGAGACAGTGAATCTATGCTCCAAGAGGTTGAAACGCAATTCAGCCTAAACTGTAGAGACATTTTTTGTGTTTTTTAATCTCTTGGTTTTCAAACTATAGGAGGTCATGTGACCATCATTTTAAGGAGGACAAGACTATGTTGCTCTGTGTTTTTCAGATAAGAACAGTCTCTGTAGGAGTTCAGTCTGTATCAGACCTAGGGACATGACGTAGAGCAGACTTTCAGGGAACTGCCTTTGGGCAATGGGAACCAGTTGCCTTCTTTGAGCTAGATGTAATAGGTCCATTTAGGCTAATTATGGGCTCTGCTGATGGCAAAACTATGAGCTGGAAGTGCACTATATAAGCTCCCTGTGTCTGAGGACTTGACAGAGACATCACCAAGTCCTATATAGCTCTATCCACTCTACTTCCCTTCTGCACAGGTTATAAATCCCTGCTAAACACAATCATATAGAGCTGTTGTGACTTGTTCACAAAATCCACTGTCTCTCTTAAAAAAACTTTTTAAGGGACCTTGTGAATTTGTTGGGGAAGGTAAGACCCAAACATGGCTCATGTTCTATGGGCCTCTCCAATGCTGGGCTCCCTAGTGTCAATTTCCTGATTCCCTTTCCTTCCCTTTTCGAAGTACTCCATATAATAGGTGATATAGGGTTAAACTCAGAGGGTGTTTTCAATGCCAAAGCCACCCTCAAAGGCAACCTCTACTTAGTACAAAGCTAGAGATTCCCATAGCCTGAGTCCAAGCATTGAACACATTGGAGTACAACTTCTTAATTATTCTTTCTTTCATATCTAGGAGGTGAGAATGTGCTCTGTGTGTCTTTGCTGATAGCACTAGGTATTTTTGGAGGGATTGTCAGACTCACTGGTAGAGTCATCTCTCCTACTAACATGAGGGAACAGAGATGCTGTGAGGTTTCAGATGTTGCCCCTCAAGTCATAAATTATTCTGAATACGCTGTTCTCTGCTTGAGGCATGGTAATGAGGCTTAACTTGACTCTGTGTGCTTCTCAATAGATACATTCTCTCATATCCACATCCAAGTAAGTATACATTCTAATTTTAAGTAATAATCATCTAGGTAAGTATACAGTCTGTATTTTAATCCCTGTGGGACAAAACTCCCAAAACACGCACAGTACTTTTCTGTCTATTTCTGTCATTATTTTTCTCCTTCTTTCTTTAGTTATTTTATTAGACCCATTGTCTGAAACATATTTGCTCTAGAAAAATCCATTTTGCCCCTTTCCTCAGAGTTCATGTTTATCTAATTGATATCTTTTAATATTTTTAGTATTCTTCCTCTCTTTTTTGCCCTCTCCTTTCTCTCAGACTTGTTTGTTTTTCCCTCTTTTGAGCTTGGGTTTATCCTAAATAACCTGCATTAAGAAAAGAACATGGGTAATTATGTTTAATCATCAACAATTACTGGCCTATTACCATAACTCTTATGTTTTATTAGTAAATAATAAAGATTTGAAGTAGAGCCAAGGGCAAAGAGAAGGGGGACAGCCAGTTGGTCATACATATGACAGATCTTCCTGGGGATAGGCATTGTTCTATTGTGGAAGCTCTGAATGTGACAGTTGCATTCTCCAATGATTTCCAGTACCAGAGTAAATTGTTAGCCTTCACAGCCCATTCTGACAATTGGTTTATCTTCAGGGCTTGAGGACCAGAGAATCCCAGACTGAAAAGAACATGTACAATTTGAGCTGCTACAACCCCAGCTCCTTCACTCTTGTTGGAATACCTGGCCTGGAGAAGTTCCACATGTGGATTGGGATTCCCTTTTTTGTCATCTATGCCATGGCTGTTGTGGGCAATAGCATCCTCCTCTATCTCATTGCAGCTGAGCGCAGCCTCCATGAGCCCATGTTTTTCTTCCTTTCCATGCTGACCACCACCGACCTCATCTTGTCCACTGCCACAGTGCCCAAACTGCTCAGTAACTTCTGGCTTGGCTCCCAAGAAATAACCTTCTCTGGCTGTCTCACTCAGGTGTTCTTTCTGCACTTCAGCTTTGTAGTGGACTCAGCCATCCTGCTGGCCATGGCATTTGATCGCTATGTAGCCATCTGCTTTCCCCTGAGATATTCCACCATTCTCACTCCGCAGGTGGTCATCAAGCTTGCAGTGAGCATCATCGTGAGGAGCTTCTCTGTCATCCTGCCAGATGTTTTTCTTCTGAAACGACTACCCTTTTGCAGCACACGTATCATCATCCCACACACGTACTGTGAGCACATAGGTGTCGCACGTCTTTCCTCTGCTGACATCTCCATTAACATCTGGTATGGATTTTGTGTACCTCTCATGACTGTCATCTCAGATGTGATCTTCATTGCTGTTTCCTATGCCTTCATCCTCCATGCTGTCTTTCAGCTTTCGTCCCAGAGTGCCCGCCAAAAAGCCCTCGGTACTTGCGGCTCCCATGTGTGTGTTATCCTCATGTTTTACACACCTGCCTTCTTCTCCATCCTTGCTCATCGCTTTGGGCACAGTGTCCCGAGAAATGTGCTCATCCTATTTGCTAACCTCTATGTGTCCATCCCTCCTGCTCTAAATCCTGTTGTTTATGGAGTGAAGACAAAGCAGATCCGGGACAAATTTATTCTCCTCTTTTCTTTGCAGAAGTCACAATGAATAGACTCTCAAGGACAAATTTAGGTAAAATTGACTTGGCAAAATTATAGATAACATAGGAAAATATGAAAATAAAGCTGCAACTGCTATTAAGTTTTGTGTTTTAACCAGGTGGAAAAGTACAGGCAGGCGGCAGAGGATTTTGATAGAATTTTTTATCTTGATCTCCAGGATTTGAAGAATGAACTCAGGGTCTACAAAGATTAGTGATAGTGAATGTTGTGCTGGAACTGTAAGCAGTAGGTTGTTAGGTGGTCAAAGAATTGAAAGACATATCACCAACAGACAAAATACTAAAACAGAGGAGGGCAGGCTGGAGTCCCTGCTAGGACTGCTCCATATAGGATGGAGTGCAGTAGAAAGACTCGGGTACTGCCCTATGGGGCTGTTGAGGACCTGTCTATCGAGGAATACCTTCTTTCCCTCCCCCATAAGACACACCAGTGGGTGCCTTGGCCAGTGTCCTTCAATTGGAACTCCTCTTCTGAGAAGACTAGAAAGCAAGGATGAAATAGAAAAGAATACACACTACATTACAACACTCAGAGTTTATTGAAAGACAAAGAAAAATTCTTCAATGTTAAGACAAAGCTCAACAGTAGAGGCATGGCAAAAATGACTCACACGCTCTCCTCAAACTCTTACTTCTTATATATCCTATGAACTGCATTTATCTATTGTAACATTCATTTTTTAATATTTATTTTTCATCATGACTGCTCCCTGTTTGGTGGTCAGTACTGGCACCATATGATCTTTGGCTCCACCAGCCTGCCTTTAGATAAATTCCTCCCTATGCTGAAATACCACTTTTCTCTGACTCCTTGTCTGGTCTGCACTTTGTTCTGTTAATTGTTAACTGTTTCCATCAGGGCTGCTTTCTCCTCTTCAACAGTCCCCCTTCAATGGGAAATGATTTATTAGACAGAAAGGAATACAGAAGAAATGAAGGGCAACCGAACTTTTGTCAGAAGAGGGGAGAAACTAAGTGGGAAGTATCCTGTGGGTCTTTTGTCTAGGGGGTTATATACTGCTTGTCAACAGGGACGTCTTGGAAGTAAAAATCACACTTGGGCAGGAACTGGCAGACAGAAAACATCGTCTCAATATTGATGAGAAATGAGTGTATTAATAGATGAATGCAGTCGCTCTAGCTCAGGGCGAATTGGTGAAGTGTAGCTCTTTACTTCAGAAGGGGTCTGCCTACATGAAATACTGACCAGAATGCTTTGTTCCTATCTTGCTTGTATTTGAAGTGCAGTTTGGAGGGGAAAAAAAGCCTGTTTGCTTAGGCCTGGAAAACAGGGGTCCTTGTCCAGCCCTGAATAGAGGAACACTGATCAGGAGGAGAAAGAAAATCCTCTCAAGTTCTAGAAAATCAAGGGTTTTCTTGGTTTAGTTCTCTCATCATTTGTGTGAAAAAAGCTGATAATTGATACAGAAGAGCACGTGAAAGCATATATAGTCAGAATAAGATGGAGTCTGTCAGGCTAAAGCAGACATGACACAGCTTGTCTGGCTGGTTTAGGTCCTGTCTGGCCTTCACCCCCATCTCCATTCTTACTGTTTTGTAAATTTAGTTGCCACACTAAAGATGCCTATCTTGAGTAGTTTAGATGGATTGTTTTAGGAAATTAATTTTTGAATTAAAATGTTTTGGGTCATTTTTGTTTACTATGGGTCATAGATTCTGCTAATTATTGTTTTAGGTAAAGGTTGACATGGTCTTCACTTTGAACTTAAAGATATAAACTGTAATTTTGGAAATGGAAGAAAAGAACAGTCTTAGAGAGGCTACTCTCACTGTTCTCCAGAATCCTGGCCTTCTGATAAATAAAGTTTGATGGACCTATCCCTGTCTCTGCATATTGGCTGACAGTGACAGGCAGCTGGACCCTCTTAGTCTGGTAACACATGGAGATTGAGGCTTACGACTTTGTTATTGGTATTCTTGAAATATTTGTAGGTTGGGTATTTTCTAACATTCAATTCAACCCTGTATTTCTCAGCTTATGAACTAAAGGCAAAGCCTCTCGTCTTCCCTTTTATGTAGTCACTAGTCCTCTCTGCTATCATTACCAACTACTCCTTCACCCTTGTTCTGTCTGTATTTTACATAATGACTTCTGTATTCTTTACTGCTTTACTTTTTTCCCCATTCACCTGAGTTTGCATAAAGTTGCTTATCTTTGGTACATATTTTCTTTAGTTATATGTTCTAAAAAAAGTCCAAACTTGTTTTCTCAGAATGCTTGATCTATATTTTACAAGTATTAACACATTTAATTAAGAAAATAATTGTGATAGGGTAATCTTAATGTGGTCTATAGTGAAAGAGAAACTTTATTATAGTTAATAACTTTATTATAGTTAAAGACATAAACCAAGGTCTGTAATGATACCAGGTTCCCCCACTTAGGGCTGGACAGAGACCTCCCCCATTCTCTAGGCCCAGGTGAGCTCATAAATAAGACCCCTGTCTCTAAGCACAAACCAGCAGCCCTTTCAAGGACACACCCTCTGGGCTCTAGCAGCCTGAAAGTTTTTGGTTGGTTCCACCTTGACTAGGGAGCACACACCTTAATCCATTCCCTGAGACAAAAACTACAAAGACCTAGTAACCTTGCCCCAAGCAGGAGGGACTGCATTCATTCGTTAATAAATTCATTATCTTTGAAAAGGTGTTTTTCCACCTACCAAGTCCTGACCAATATGTAATTCTCAAGAATATATATACCCCCTAGACAAAGGACTTCCAACTTGGGTTTTTCCCTTTTCTATGCTCTGGTGCTTTTTATTTCTTCTGTATTCCTTTCTGTCTAGATCTGTGGTCCTTGGGTTCACTCTTTGAATTTCTAGACCAAGGACCTATGGAAGAATGAAATTCTGGTAAGAGTATGGTTCACAACTCTGAGTCCTTTATTTAGTTACTTTTTGGATATTGAATGAACTAAGGAAATTTTACCTCAAAAATTTGACTACTTAACGCAAAGAATACTTTGAACTACAGGCCATTCACAATCAGAAAGCCTTGGAAAGGGCATTCCCTCTATCAGCATAAAACCAGACAGACATGGTCTGGGGATCAAAGTTGGCAACTGACTTCCTTTCCTCCCCTTGAAGGCTAGCAGACTGGCCCAAATCATTTAAAACATTGTAATGATCCCATGCAGCAGAGAGAAATTTGGATAGCACTTCTGATATAATTAATTAATAAGAATTTGTTGACAATTTGATACACCTACAGGGGGCTGATATTGTGGCCAACATGCAGCTGCGAATGGCATATTCAAAAGGTTTATATACTGCAATATTTGCTGAAGTAAGCAAGCTTATACAGAAGTCAAACCATTGTGGCTAAGACAACTCAGCAGCTCAGGGGTCACAAAGTAAAGGTACATGTGTTAGCTCATAACAACTCAGCACAACTCAAGGGTCACAAGGCAGGATTTACATACATTAGTTCATAAGCGGTTACACAACTCAGGGTGAGAGTACATGCTAATTTAGCTCATGTAAGCAAATCACATTAAGAGTTACAAAATTCAAAACAGGGGTACATATTACCTCATGGATCATAAGGTACCTTAACTCCTGGATCACAAGATGGGGGTCACATAGTTCAACATAAGTTAAGAAAGTTTCCAAAGCACTTGGAACTTTCTACTAAGGGCTTTTTCTGGCACCATCCCCTCCCTTCCTTTCTTCCTTATCTTTAAGCTTCTCCATGCTTGAAGGGGCTAGGACCAAGAGACTCAGGAGAAGTCTCAAGGGTAGGGGGTTTGTTCCCCACTGGTCTTAGCAGGGAATCAAGGGGTCTGGGTCATCACAACATAATACCTGTCCCTCAGGTTAATTTATGAGTCCATCTGTCCCCCTCATCTATTCATCCTCCCTAGCAAGCACTTGGTGCATCCATACTCCAAATTCTCCCCTTCCCATCTATAAATATATCTATACTAAAGGTATCTGACCATCATTGAGACATTGGAAAATTATTCCTATGGTTCCCCCCATGCATATGGTATTTGGAAAAATTTCTCCTATTAATATGACTTAACAGTGAGTTGATCTTTCAGTGAACTTTCAGTAGCAAAAGGGTAAGTTTCCCTGATCCCACAGTATCTACTCCTTGAATGGCTCATAAGCTCTTCAAATTTAATTTCCCAAAACTGACCTGGAAGCCTACCTTCCTCTATAAAAAAGTGCTTTTCTTTTCTGTCTTTCTTTATGGTAAATGGCATTACTGAAATTCAAAAGCCAGAAACCCATAGCTTGTCTTTTATTTCTCCTAATTTACCCTCAAACAAAATTAACCCACCCCAATATATTTAAGTTAAGTATATTTCAGTTTGAGGTGCTTATATATCATTCCAATGGATATATACATCACATTCTCACCTTTACTGTGGCCACAGAGCTTGCCTGTGTTCTAACCTATTATATGTTTCTCTGAGAGTATTTCAAACCTTCTTTCTGGGGGTCAGGGGGCTTAACATAAGGGTACATATGTTTAGGCTACATTTGTAAGGTAATGTTCCAGTTGTAGTTGAGTCCTTCACCCAGGAGATGTGCCCTATACCCCTACATTATACCTGATAGTTGGAGCATATAAACCCACTTGTCCCCTTTACCCTTCTTGAATTTAATTGTGCTTTTCTGTCCTTTGGACTGGTAGTTGTTTATCTTCTGGTTGCAAATTAGCGTTGACTTTGAATAAAGCATCTCAGAATGGAAAAGCAGGCAATCTCAAAGTCTCCTTATTTATTTATTTATTTTTATTAAATCATAGTAGTGTACATTCATACTGTCATGGGGTACAGTGTACTGTTTCTGTATACAATTTGAAATACTTTCATCCAACTGGTTAACATAGCCTTCATGTCTTTTTCTTTGTTATTGTGTTAAGACATTTATATTCTATAATTAAAGAGATTCACATGTACCCTTATAGGATGAACCATAGGTGTGGTCCCAACAATCACCCTCCTTCCATCCACCCTCCCCCCTCCCCTATACTATAAGTCCATAGTGATCAAAACAGCATGGTATTGGCACAAAAACAGAGAGGTAGATTTATGGAACAGATTAGAGAACCAAGAGATGAACCCAGCTACTTACCGTTATATGATCTTTGACAGGCCAATTAAAAACACTGAGTGGGGAAAAGATTCCCTATTTAACAAATGGTGCTGGGCTAACTGGCTGGTGACCTGCGGAAGACTGAAATTGGATCCACACCTTTCACCACTAACTAAGATTGACTCTCACTGGATTAAAGATTTAAACTTAAGACATGAAACTATAAAAATACTAGAAGAAAGTGTAGGGAAAACACTTGAACAAATCAGCCTAGGCAAAAATTTTATGAACATTTTATGAAAAGTCTTCTTTTTGAAGAAGTTCTAACCTTGCACCACCCAATCCAAGCTACCTATAAAAGCCAGAGTGAGCATTTTACAATTCATGTATGATTGTGTCACTTTGTACTTTGAAACTCTTTGATGCTTCCATTGGCCTCAGGATGAAGCATAGGTGTTGTCTTTTCTTAGGATCATTGTCGGAAATGGAAGAGTCAAATGCAAAGTGCAACCTCTTGTAAAATTAAGAGCCTTGCACGTATAGGGTCAGCCTATTGATCTGAGAGGCTGAGGCGGGTGGATCACCTAAGCTTAGGAGTTCCAGACCAGCCTGAGCAAGAGCAAGACCCTGTCTCTAAAAATAGCTAGGTGTTGTGATAGGAGCCCGTAGCCCCAGCTAGTTGGGAGGGTGAGGTAAACTCTTGAACCCAACAGTTTGAGGTTGCTGTGAGCCATGATGCCAGGGTCCTCCCTGGGCTGCAGAGTGACAGTGTGTTACAAAAAAAAAAGAAAAGAAACTTGCACTTTACTTACATTTATTTATTCTACTTTTATGTTTACTTACGCTTCATTTTTACTTCACTCTTTAAGCAAGTAATTCTAGTAGTAATATTTTCCTCTTATGTTATACTCAGAGCCTCTTTTTTTTTTTTTTTTGAGACAGAACCTCAAGCTGTTGCCCTGGGTAGAGTGCTGTGGCATCGCAGCTCATAGCACCCTCCAATTCCTGGACTTAAGTGATTCTCTTGCCTCAGCCTCCCAAGTAGCTGGGACTACAGGAACCTGCCACAATGCCTGACTATTTTTTGGTTGTAGTTGTCATTTTTATTTTGCAGACCAGGACTGGATTCGAACCCAGGAGCTCTGGTATATGTGGCTGGTACCTTGAGCTGCTGAGTCAAGCCTCATTGTTTTTTACATAAAATAAAACTTGGTGTGGGAGACATCCATGTTCCTGCTAAGAAACTGTCCAAGAATAACATTACTTATTTCCTAAAATCTCCACTGCAAAAGAAGTCATTCATTTATTCAAGATGAACATAGGACATCTGACAATTAAGTTCACTAATTTGCTGCCATAAACTTATGTTGGCAATACCATGGTCAAATGTCAAAGGTCTGCTTTGAAATTTTCTTTTCTTTGTAATATTCTTCAAGTGGTTCAGAAGAGACATGTACACAGACTACTTTATTTATGCCACTATTAAAAACTGCCATATTTATTTGCTTATGTATCCATACCTATATAACGAGCTCCTTGAAAGCTGAAATTTAGTTCTGAGCATCTTCTAATTTTTTTTTCCCCACACAGCCTATTAATTTGGGGAAGAGGGATGTTGCTCAGTCCAGCTATGGCCTTGGTTTGGGGCTGTGCATACATAGTACAAGTGCTTGGTGTCCGTGGCCTGGACACTGTGTAACTGGAACAACACCACACTTCTGGCACATGTGATCCTCTGTCTGTGGCAACTTGGGGTGCTGGGACACATTAGCAATGGTCCTGGTCAGTTTGTCCATTTGGTGTGTGATTTTGTTGATGTAAATGCAGCTGTTTTTGGCTTCCTGCTGGTAATCACAATTCTAGCCACGTAGAACAGAATGTGGTTCTCCTTGTCCGCTGTGGAATACAACACACTGGTACATTTCCAGCAGAATCCAATACCACGAAGCCAGGCTGGTAGGTCCAGTCTGGTTTCCGGGATGCACACAGCTGACTGAGCCTTCTGCACTTGCTCTGCTGTACTACTGCCTGAGTATATTCTTAGGCACTATTAAAGGAAAATACTTGACGAACCATGTGTTTTTAAAAAACTGTTTCATGCATATTCAAACTTCATCAGAAATCTTTCTCCAAGCCATTATCCTTAACTTTCCCTTTCTTCTGTCTCTAACCAGCTTAGATTCCATAGTATGTTATTTTAGTCATTGTTTTATTCATTTCCTAAACTTATCGGTCTGTTCTATGTGCTCAAACTGAAACAATATTCCAGGAATCTTGATGAAGATAGCTCTGTATCTTGGAGAGGCTGTCAAAAATGGCATACTACTGTTAACGAATTAAGACAGTATGCTTACTATACTTGCCTCATTTCAGCTTCTCACCTACCCCAACTTTCTCTTTCTATTTACTATTCTTTCCTTGTCAACTTCTGTGTGGGTTTCAATTAAAATTCCTTCCTCATATATTCCCTCTTTAATCCTGCACACTAGATTAGTATTTCTCGTGTACATTCTCATGGCATAATGTAGCTTTTATTTTAGGACTTACCACAACTTCAGTAAGGTGATAATTCTATACTTAATTTTTAAATATTTAATCCTTCCATTACATCATCAAGGATCATGTTAGTTTATCATTGTATTCTCTTCATCTGCAGTTTCTAGCATTAATAGGTTCTCAATAAATATTTGCTGAAAAATGGGTTGAAATAAATTAGTTTTAATTAACAAATGAAATCACTATTTTGCATGGTGCACATATGCATGGATTTGTAGCTCAAACTAAGCAGAAAGAAAATTCTGAAGCATCACAGAAAAAGAATTTTCTCCATGGTAAGGTAAAAACTGTTACCAAACAACTTACTCCTTGGACCTTGTCTTTGAGCATTTCCAAGTAATTAGTATTTTTTCACAGATGTGCAAGCTGATTTGCAGAACAGTTAACATTTCGTTACAGCACAGAGGAAGGGATAAGGCAAACAAAGAGTAAATTTCAGAGTTTTGGCCACTAGATTTGAAACAAGACTTCCCGGTTTAACTGTCACCACAGCTGGATATTTATGATTTGCAAGACTACATGAAGTTTGTATTAGAGATTTATCCCACAAGGATTCTTGTCAGACTCTGATATAAATAATAGAATCAAAATCATCATAATGATGATTCACGACTAGAGAAAGGTAGAATTGTCAAGCAAGGGCTTGGCGCCTGTAGCTCAGTAGCTAGGGTGCAGACCACATACACTGGAGCTGGTGGCTTTAAACCTGACCTGGGCCTGCAGAACAACAATGACAACTACAGTCAAAAAACAGCCAGGAGCTGTGGTGGGCGCCTGTAGTCCCAGCCCCTTAGCAGGCTGAGGCAAGAGAATCACTTACGCCCAGGAGTTTGAGGTTGTTGTGAGCTGTGACACAACAGCACTCTACCGAGGGTGACATAGTGAGACTCTGTCTCAAAAAAAAAAAAGAAGAAGAAGAAGGAGGAGGAGGAGGAAGAGGAGAATTGCTAAGCAAGACCAGCCATTGAGGAAAGCATTAAAAAAGGCAGGCCCCTTCATACCTGGGGAGATGGCAGCCACAATGAGAAATGTGTCAAAGGTTTTATTATCTAAGTTTAGAGGGGGGATTCATTTAAATTCAATAGGAATTTATTTATTATCCACCATGTAGTAATCTTTGCTAAGGATTCAGAAGATAAAATAGCTCCTTTGCAAGAAGTTTTAGTTGTTCTAGATTGAGTCTGTGAACATAGTATGTCTAACTCTTACAAAGTTTCTTTATCAAGTTGTTAAATAAAAGATAAAGACCTTGTTGAGATTATGCTACCACTGGGGCTCCGAACGTGAGAACCCAAAGTCTGGTGTCTTGGCTTGCTGAATATTTTAAACTGAAAGAGGTTGGAAGGTCCTCAGAAACAAGAATTTCTCTCATATCTTCTTCCACCTTTTTTTCTGCTTCTCCCATTTTTCCTCCAAAAAGCAGGTCATAGAAACTAGAACTGATCTCCCTCAAATCAAGGCATAAAACCTGTAAAGATCACTGAAAATAAGCCATAGATCCTTGTCCCAAAAGGGTTCTCCCTTATAACCAGAAGGGGATTGCACTGTGCTGCACAGACAGACCAAGAAGAACCTGAACAAACAGGTCTTGCTAAATTTCTTCAGTCTATTCCCATTGGATCAGACCCTTTTTGTCCAATCATAATTCTACACAGCTGTCTATCATGCATTGAACCTAAGCATGAAATGACAGTTTCCCCTATGTCTTTGGGTCTTCACTTGTGAAGTCTCCTGTGTCATGTAAAACTTCAATTTAACAACTTTGTTATGGTTTTCTTTTTTTAATCTGTCTTATTATACAGATGTTCATCATGGTCCTTGGAATGAATGAGAGAAGTGTATTATACTTTTTCACCCTTATAACCACCTTCCTAATTCTAAGGTTCCCAAGCCACCATTCATATAAACAGAGTATAGGTTCCTAAAATGGGAAGGGGTTAATTTGTTTAATTCTTGCTCAAATGCTAGGTGAACTTAGAGCCTTGAGACCTGAGGCCCATAGGTCCCATAGGTCTCCCTAGCTCAGGGGCCCTCTGATCTAACTTGTCTCTAATTTTCTGGAGAACATAAGGGAGGTTCATTTGCACCCTGCTCCTCCAGGCACTATATGTTTGTTCTTCCATATTGTGATCATGATCTTATGTCAATCCTTTTTTCCCTGTGTCTGTCCTTCCTGGCCCTGAGACTGCTTCTCCTATTCTTTGGTGTATATATTACCTGTTGTGTTTCTGAACTCTCTGGTCCTTGCCCTGACTTTGCAAAAACAGTTCTGGAACCAGGACCTCAAGGTATAAGCTGATAGAAGCAGTGAAGAACTGTTAGGGAGTAAAGCTTGGGTAGGGAGCAGATTTCATGAGAAATAGATGTGGTGAAAAGGTAGACTCCAGGAGCTAGGAAAGTCCAAGATTAACACTTAGATTACAGTTCCAGTGCTTACATTCATGGTAAGAGAGTAGCATAAAAAGGGCATGTATATTAGAAGCTTTCTTCTGAATCCCTCCCTCTGCTCTCCCCAGAGTACTACTAGGTTCTTGTGTCAAAAGTAAGAACTATAAGAATGTAAGAAAAATTAAAGACAATAAATAGTCACAATGACTTAGGACTGGCCGTATCAGACTATAGGCAGCCATTTAGAGATTGAAGTCTGATAGACTGCCACAGAGACTTTTAGGTTATCTTATATGCATAAGCACAGGTATGTATTTGTGGGTACATTTGAAGGAGAGTATCCTCTTGTTTTTGCGGTATGCTGAAGGCAAGCATTAAGCTATCTACCTCTCCTATAAACCATGGAGGGGCACACATACATAACAAAGTACAATATTTGCTTTCTTGACAGGGTCTTACTAAAGTTTTCTGCTACTCATGGGCCAACCATGGACACTCATAATTTGAAAAGGGCAGAGGGAGCATCTTCACATGGACACACTGAATATAAAAAAGGACAAGCCAGAAGTAATTATGCATCATGATTAAGATATTACTAAAAGCCCTGTCCTATGTTTAGCTTAGTGATGGGAGATATTGAACATATAGAGATGTAAGTCATTATACTATTCCTAGCCTTAAGAGGAAAGGAAAAATATGTTTAGTAAATAAGAAAAATAAAGTGTCTGCTAAAGACAGAATTCTGTTCAGGATTTTGTGGTCAAAGGAACAGTGATCAAAAACTGAGATGTTACTAATAGATTGAAAAGAATATATATTGGGTGGCACCTGTGGCTCAAAAGGGTAGGGTGTCGGCCCCATATACTGGAGGTGGTGTGTTCAAACCTGGCCCCGGCGAAAACTGCAACAACAACAACAACAACAACAACAACAAAGAATATATACGTCATGATATCTGGGAAGACTCAGTAAAGAATGGACATGTAAAACTACAGAACTTTTTATTATATTTGGAACACTAAAGTTGGGTGAGAACAGGGCTAATCAATTTAACTGTGTCCTTTCTTCCAACCATCTTTCAGTGGGGTTTAGCAGCTATGGATTCTTTTGGTGGGAGCCTTCTCTAGTTCTTGAGTATTTAAATCTGAGAAGCGAGTTTTTATGCTCTTCCAGATTTTCTATTTGTCAGAGTTGAAGTATAGGAACCTGCTTCATGTTATTATGGTAGGCTGCCACAATAATATCTGTTCTCTTTAAAGTTTACAGGTTATTAAATAACAAAGCTAAGGAAAACAAAGTTAAAATAGTGTGGTAAGCCTCCTGAGTCAGTAATGCCATGTGAGTACAGTACCTAGGAACACAATATTAATTTGGATATTGGTCAGGAAAGCCTGCTGGGGATAGTAGATGAGGGAGAGTTAGGGGAAGAGAGAAAATGGACTAAACTAAAAAATATTCAGGATCAAACAAGGGTGGAAGAAAATTTCAGACAATAATACTCTCAAGAGTTAAAGATGATGACAGAGTTGTGGACTAAACTTATCTCACTTTTGACATGAGAGAGGGCAGTGTAATCTCTTCCACTTTGATGTTCTTATCTGAGTTCTAGTGTTAGTGATTGTAATATTTGTTTAAGATGGGACAAATACAATTATCAAAGGTCTTTTAAATGTCACCTAGGAATGACATGTCTTCATAGTGTGAATAAAGCTACAGATCTGGTTAAGTAAAAGTTCATGACGTGTATGCATACTCTTCAGTTGCTGAGGTATGTTTTCCAGTTATGATGCCAGCAGCAGATTTAAGGATCTGAACACGATTCACACACTCAGGTAATGTGCTTTCAAGTTAATGTCCATTTGCTTACTGTGGCAGTTAGTAAACAAATAAGCAGATTTTGAATAACCCTTGGAATTATTGTTTAAAATCATGAGACAAAGTGGAAGCTGAGAAAAAAACAAACAAAAGAAACAAACACAACAAAATGCTTTAAATTTTACAGATCTAGAAAAGTTTGCTGATCTTTCTCCACCTTTGACTACTCTTTACATAGTGCTTCTATAAAGTGACAAGTCTTACGAATTGTATCTATTGTATCTCAAAAATCAACTTCTGTCACACAATTTCAGGTTGCCATTTTCTACCTCACTACAGCAATTATACTCGATTGTTTATTCCATCTGGGCACCTGTTAGAACTTAAAAAATATCTTGTTTGATATTTATAATAAATGCATGCATTTAGTTTTTACAAAATAGTGGTAGTAGCCTTTAAGTTAAAAACCTCTAAGACTTTTAGGATTCCTTTATGCCCAGACATTAATTGTATCCTACATGAACTATCTGCTCTTTAAAAATAAAATTATAGACAGTAATCAATTAAGCTGTCTTATGTAGGCATCATTTGGAGGAAAGTAGTCTCTAATAAACTTTTTTTTTGGCCGGGGCTGGGTTTGAACCTGCTACCTCCAGCATATGGGGCCAGCACCCTACTCTTTTGAGCCACAGGTGCCACCCTCTGACAAAGTCTTTATTTTATTTAAATCAATCTATTTAGTTTTCCTGAGTTATTCATGGATCATATTTATTAATTTTTATTTTTTGATAATTACATAATTTCATCACAATTGTTACATTAGGATTGATTGATAAAATATTTTTCTTTTTCTCTTTTGTATTATCACCCCTAAACTAATTTATAAAATATTATATATTTTATTTATGATTTGGAATTTTATTTTTGTGCTTTTATCTTAATTTCAATGATAAGGTTTATATAATTTACTTATTACTTTAGAAACGCAATTCTGATGATTACATTGGCTACGATTTTTTTCATTTTAAAATAACTGATTTCCATTTTTTTTTTTTTTTTTGTTTCACTGAGACAGAGTCTCAAGCTGTCATACTGGGTAAGAGTGCTATGGCATCACAGCTCACAGCAACCTCAAACTCTTGGTCTTAAGTGATTATCTTGCCTCGGCCTCCCAAGCAGCTGGGACTATAGGCGCCTGCCACAACACGTGGGCATTTTGTTGTTGTTGTTATTGCAATTGTCATTGTTGTTTAGCAGGTCCGGGCAGGGTTTGAACCCGTTAGCCTCAGTGTATGCAGCTGGCACCCTACCCGCTGAGCTACGGGTGCCGCCTGATTTCAATTTTTTTGATATTTAGTACACTTATATTAATTAATTCTTATTTAATCAATAGTATGATTAAGGTGAAAACTTTGCTTCTTAAGGTACTTCCATTACTTTATGAAATTTTGCCACTTAGTATGATTCCCCCATATTATTTTCTAGTCTATATTTGCAGTTTTGTTTTTCTGCCCAACTTAGTTGGTTGTCTACTTAAAATGTATTTCTTAAAAACCTAATCCTCACATAAATTTCAGATAGATAATCTTTATAATACAATCAGAAGATTTTCTTCTGAGTTAATTTACATCTATCTCTGATTCCTGAGGAATTTAATTTTACTTAGTATGAATTGTAGATCCTAGCTACATTTTCTACAATAAATTACAAATTACTTCCAAGCTATCTGTAGAATGATCCACTATTTTTTCAGTGATTTTGATTTCTTCAATTGTATATTTTGTATTCCAAAATTACAGCTGATTTTGTGGCTATACATTTTGCTCTTTGGGAATATTTATTTTTCTCCCCACATTTAGCCCTCTTTAATTAATATGTGGCTTTTGTTTCTTTACTGGTGATGTCTGGCAATTATAATTTTTTTTTTTTTTTTTTTTTAGAAACAGAGTCTCACTTTATCACCCTTGATAAAGTGATGTGGCTTCACAGCTCACAGCAACCTCCAACTCCTGGGCTTAGGTGATTCTCTTGCCTCAGCCTCCCGAGTAGCTGGGACTACAGGCACTCACCATAATGCCTGGCTATTTTTTGTTGCAGTTTGGCCAGGGCTGGGTTCGAATCCACCACCCTTGTTATATGGGGCTGGCACCCTACCCACTGAGCCACAAGTACTGCCCAGGGCAATTATAATTTTTAATCATTTTCCAGCTTTTTTTCCTTAATTTTAACATGAACTTTTTATTTTCCCTATTAAATCTACTATTAAAAATTACTGTTTCATTCACTTTGTACACAGTAGTAACATTTTTATCATATATATTTAAGATGTATACCATGGTGGTTCTTTCTTTTATTTTTAGTTGTACGTATTTAATTAAATACTTGTACATATTTGTGGCATACACAGCGGTATTTTGAAACACGTATACAACCTATAATGATTTAATCAGGATAATTAGGATATTTATTGCCTTAAATATTTAACATTTCTTCATGTTGAAAACTTTTAAAATCCTCTCTTCTAGCTTTTTGAACATTAAAATAAAATATTGTTAACTATATTCACGCTACAGAGCTATAGAATACTAGAATTTATTCCTCTCACTTAGCTGTAACTTAGAGCCCATTAACCAACCTTCCCTATCCTCCTCTCCTACCATTCTCAGTCTCTAATAACCATAATTATCCTCTTTAATTCTGAGAGCTCTCTCCTTTTTTAGCTGCCACATTTGAGTGAGAATATGCAGTATTTCTCTTTTAATACCTGACTTATTTTACTTAACATAATGTCCTCCAGGTCCACTCATGTCACAAATGAAAGAATTTCATTCCTTTTAATGGCTGGATCATATTCCATTGTAGACACAAATCACATTTTACCTGTTTATCTGTTGATGGGCATTTAGGTTGAATATTACTGCAATAAACATGGGGGTGCAGATATCACTTCAATATACTGATTTCCTTTTCTTTGGATAAATATCCAGTAGTATGATTGTTGGATCATATGGTAGCTCTATTTTTGTGATGTCCTTTGTTTTTATTTTATTTTATTTTATTTTTATTGAATGGTAACTATGTACATTAATGCACTTCTGGGGTACAGTGTGGGGTTTTCACATGCAGTCTGAAATACTTTCATCAAACTGGTCAACACAGCCTTCATGTCATTTTCTCAGTTATTGTTTTAAAACATTCACATTCTACTCTTAGAAAGATTCACTTGTACCCCTATAAGATAAACTTCAGAATTGATCCCTCCAAACCCCCTCCCTCCACCCATTTCCCCCTCCCTTCTCCCTCCCCCCTCCCCATGTGAGATGATATCTTATGGTGCTTTTGATTTCCATTTCCCTGATTAGTGATCTTGAGTATTTTTGCCACATACTTTTCGTCTATTCATGTTTTCTTTTGAGAAATGTCTGTTCAAATTCTTTGCTGTTTTTAAATAAGACTTAATTTTTTGGGGTGTTCTTTGCATTCTGTCCCTTGTCAAATGCATAGTTTGCAAATATTTTATCCCATTTTACAGGTTGAATCTTCATGCTATTATTTCCTTTGATGGGCAGAAGTTTTCTACTTTGATATATAGTCGCATTTGCCTATTTTTGTTTGTGTTGTCTGTGCTTTTGTAATCAAAGTAAAATTGTCTTTGCCTTAGACCAGTGTCCTGAAGCATTACCCTATGTTTTCTTCCAGTATTTATAGTTTCAGGTGTTACATTTAAATCTTAAGTTTATTTTGAGTTGATTTTCATTTATAGTGAGCAATACAGATCTAGTTTCCTCCTTCTACATATGATATCCAGTTTTCCCAGCACCATTTATTGAAGAGGGTGTCCTTTCCCCAAGGTGTGTTCTTGGTACCTTTATTGAAAATCAGTTAGCTGTAAATGTGTGCACTTACTTCTGAGTTCCATTCAGTTCCATTGGTCCACATATTCGTCTTTATACCAGTATTATGTTGATTTGGTTACTATAGATTTATAGTATATTTTGAAGTCAGGTGGCATGATGCCTTCATATTTGTTCTTTTTGCTCTCGGAATTTCTTTGGTTATTTATACACTTTAGTTGTTCAATACTAATTTTAGGATGGTGTTTTCTATTTCTGTGGAGAATGTCATTGGTATTTTGATGAGGAGCACACTGAATCTGTAATTACTTTGGGTAGTATGGTCATTTTTACAATATTAATTCTTCTAATCCATGAGTATGAGATGTGTTTTCATCTGTTGTGTGTCTTTTAAAATTTCCTTTATTAATGTTTTGTAGTTTTCAACATAGAGATTTTTCGCCTTCTTATTAAAATTTGTTCCTATTTTTTTGTAGCTATTGTAAATTCATTTATTTTTCAGCTAGTTTGTTATTGGCGTATATGAATGATACTGACATTTGTATGTTGATTTTGTTTCCTGCAATTTTACTGAATTTGTTTATTAGTTGTAAGACTTTTTGGATGGGACATTTGGGTTTTTTCTGCATAAGATCATATCATCTGCAAAGAAGGACTGTTTGACTTTCTCTTTTCCAATTTGGAAGCCCTTTATTTTTTTCTCTTGCCTAATTCTTCTGGGTGGGATTTCTAGTACTTTGCTGAATAAGAGCCCAGAATTTAGGCACCCTTTTCTTAATCCTGTTCTTAGAGGAAATACTTTTGGTTTTCCCTATACAGTATGATGTCAAACCTTTTATCTTGTTGAGGAATATGTCTTCTAAACCTAATTTGTTGAGAGATTTTGAAAGATGCTGGAATTGTGTCAAATGCTTTCCTGTGATTGTTGAGATGATCATATGGCCCTAGTCCATCGTTCTCTTAATGTGATTTATCACATCTATTGATTTGCCTATGTTTAACCACCCTTGTGTCCTTGAGATAAATCCCACTTCATCGTGTTATATTATTCTTTTGATATACTGTTGGGTTTGCTAGTATTTTGTTGAAGGTTTTTGCTTCTGTGTTCATAGAAATATTGGCCTGTAGTTGTCTTATTGTCAGTGCTGTGGTGTGTTTGTCTGATTTTGGTATGGGGTGGTGATACCTTGTAGAAGGACTTAGGAAGAATTTTTTTCTTCAATTTTTTTGTGGTAATTTAAGAAGAATTGGTATTAGTTCTTCATTAAAAGTTCGGCAGAATTTGCCAATGAAATCATCCTCATTCTAGACTTTTAATTGTTGGGAGACTTTTTATTACTTTTTAAATCTTGGTACTTGTTATTACTTTTCAGATTTTCTATTTCTTGCCGGTTCAATCATGGTAGTTAATGTGTCTAGGAATTTACCCATTTTCCTTAGGTTCTTCATTTTGTTTGGCCTATAATAATTCATAGTAATCTTGAATTACTTTGTATTTCTGCGAGATTAGTTGTAATGTCTCCTTTTATTGTTTCTGATTTTATTTGAGTATTCTATTTTTCTTAGACTATTAAGGGTTTGTCAATTTTCTTTATCTTTTCAAAACAGATGTTTTGATCTTTATTATGTCTATTTTTTCATCCTAATTAGAGATTAGGTTTGTTCTTGTGTTTCTAGTTCCTTAAGATGCATTTTGGAGTTATTTATTTGAACTCTTTCCTGCTTTTTTTGTCCCTCTCTTTTATTTTCTTCTTTTTTTTATAGCTATAAATTTCCCTCTTAGTGCTATTTTTTTGGTATACATTTGGTTTTGGTATGTTATATATTAATTTTAATTTGTTTTAAGAAATGTTTATGTTTCTTTCTTAATTTCTTCATTTATCCGTGGTTGTTCAGGGGCATTTGTTTGATTCTCATGTATTTTTAGAGTTAGCAAGATTCTTATTATTGATAACTAGTTTTATTCCATATATTTATAAGAATGATTTTGATTTTTTAAAATTTGTTGAAACTTGATTTGTGACCTAACATATTTTAGATTCTGAAGAATGTTCCATGTGCTAAAGACGAGATTATGTATTCTACAGCTATTGTTTGAAAAGTTCGGTAAATATCTGTTAGGTCCCTTTGGTCTAAGGTGCAGTTTAAATCAGATGCTTCATTCTTTGTTTTATATCTAGATGATCTGTTTAGCGCTAAAAGTGGGGTCTTGACATCATTAACTATTGTTGTACTGGAGTCAAAATTTCTCTTTATCTCTAGCAAAATCCGTTTTATATATCTGGGTGCTCTGGTGGTGTGTGCATATATATTATTGTTATAGCCTCTCAATGAATTAATTTCTTCATTATTATATAATGACCGCCTTTATTTTTATATTTTCACTTAAAGTCTATTTTTTAAAATTTATTTTTATTTATGTATGTATTTATGTACTTATTTATTTATTGAGACAGAGTCTCACTTTGTCACCCTTAGTAGAGTGCTATGGCATTATCATAGCTCACAGCAACCTCACACTCCTGGGATCCAGCAATTTTCTTGCCTCAGCCTCCCAGTAGCTGGGACTATAGGTGCCCACCACAATGCCTGGCTATTTTTTGTTTGTTTAGGCATGGGGAGTAGTTCTCACCCTTGCTCAGGCTGGTCTTAAACCTATGAGGTTAGACAATCCACTCACTTCGGCCTCCCAGAGTGCTAGGATTACAGGCATGAGCCACCATGCCCAGCCCCTATTTTCTCTGATATATCTACCCTTAGTTGATTTTGATTTTTTTTTTTTTTTGAAAAAATACCTTTCTCCATTCTTGTATTTTCAATTTATGTATGTCTTTATAAGTGAAGTAAATTTCCTGTAGGCAGCATATCTTTGGGTATCCTTTCTTTGACCCATTCACCTAGTCTATATTTGGATAGACAGAGTATAAATTTCTTCTTTGAAACAATGCTGTTACAGGTTTGGGGCAGTAGAAATATAATGGGATTCTTTGGAATATGCCAAGTTTGATGCCCTGTGGGATTTTTAAGTGAAAAACATAGGCATCAGATCACTAATTCTAAATCTGAGGAGAGAGGAGTGTCTTTAAAATCATAAAGTTCAGAATCTTCAGTATTGGTATCACAGTTAAAGCCATGGTATTGGCGGAGATCACACAAACAAGTTCTTTCTCTGCCAAAAAAGCCTCAAGCATGGGTGCATGTTACAGAATTCTGACATTCAAGAAATATATAGAAAAGAATAAGCAACTACAGAGGTTGGATAAAAAGAGTTATCTATCATGTCATGAAATAGAAGAGTTTGGGAAGAAGGGTTCAACCGTTTCAGTGATGCGTCATAAGAATGAGTCAATAAATGGATAGACAGAAGTAAAGATGCCATTGCATAATTTGCAGGAGACTGAGCTCCCTCTCTTATGGTTTACCTTTTTGAGAATTGGGAGGAGGGTTCTATTTTCCTTTCATGAGACAAATCTGGCAGAGTTACTTATTGAGAATTGTATTTGCTTGAAAATTTCTCCAACTTAAGAATGTCTGAAGGGTCAGATTCAATCATGTAAATCTTAAATTTCATGTAGGAATGGTCTTTGTCTCCTATATATGTTGGTGAACTTTTCCGTAATAGTAATGAGAACAAAGCCAGCTGTTTTAGTGTGAGGAACAATCAAGGAAGAAAAGAGACTGTGTGGTCTGCCTAGGTTTTAGACATTACTCTTCCCTTTGTTAAGTCTGTGATTCTCTCAGTGATTCTGTTAGTAATTCTGTACAGTTGGTATTCCAGTTCCCTAAGGCTGAGATTTCATATTAAATTTTGCTTGAAGTCCCTGATTGGTAATTAAGCATTTCACTTAGTATTATTTTATGCATACATTTTCTTTTCTTTTCTTTTTTTTGCAGTTTTTTGGCCGGGGCTGGGTTTAAACCCACCACTTCTGGCATATGGGGCCAGTGCCCTACTCCTTTGAGCCACAGGTGTCACCCTATGCATACATTTTCTTAGAAAACTTCCTGGGTTGCTGACAGGTAGGGAGTTACATGACTTGTATTTTGGGAGAATATTACTTCAGTACCACTTCTATTATAACTTAAAATTGTGACTGCAATTTTGGCAGATTTTTAAGTAAAAAAAAGGGAACTGGGATAATTTATTATTTCCTAGAGTTGAAAGAGAGAGAATGATATTGGAGAAGGTTCAGAGGCAGATGCTGATAGATCAATGTGATAATGAGTCATGAAATTTTTATTTTCAGTTCATGAGACACATCTAATCCATGACTATGATGGCCACATTCAACTTGAGCAGCTTCAATCCAGGCCCATTCATCCTACTGGGAATCCCAGGTCTGCAGCAGTTTCACATCTGGATTGGGATTCCTTTCTTTATTAGCTACCCTGTTGCCCTGGTAGGCAATGGTGTCCTTCTCTACCTCGTTTCCATGGAGCGCAGCCTGCATGAGCCCATGTTCTTTTTCCTCTTCATGCTGGCTGCTACAGATCTCATCCTGTCTAATACATGTTTACCCAAAACATTCAGCATCTTCTGGCTGGGTTCTCAGGAAATTACCTTTTCTGGATGCCTTACTCAGATGTTTTTTCATCACTACAGTTTTGTCATGGAGTCTGCCATCCAGCTGGCCATGGCATTTGATCGCTATGTTGCAATTTGCTTCCCCCTAAAGTACAACATTATTCTCACCCAGCAGATTATTTCTAAGATTGTGATGGGAATCATTATCAGGAGCTTTTGTATTATCTTCCCATGTGTGTTTCTATTAAAGCGACTGCCTTTCTGCCAAACACACCTTATTCCTATAATGACTGTCATTTCGGACCTGATTCTCACTGGCATCTCCTACACTCTCATTCTTCGTGCTATCTTTAACTTTCCATCCTGGGAGGCCCGGCAGAAAGCTGTCAGCACATGTGGTTCCCATGTTTGTGTCATACTTATATTCTATACACCAGCCATATTCTCTGTCCTTGCCCACCGTTTTGGTCACAACATTCCTCACTCCTTCCATATATTGTTTGCCAACATCTATGTAGCCATCCCTCCTGCACTTAAGCCAATCATCTATGGGGTGAAGACCAAGAAGATTAGGAAAAAATTCATACTCATTTTCCTTCCTAAAGGGAACCAGTGACATGATGCTGAGAGCGTGGGGGAAAAAACAGGTAATGGTATTGATTTTTGAGCACTTTTTTTTTTTTTTGCCAACAAACTTATTATTATAGAACCATTTCTTTTTTTGGATCATATTTTTATTTTTACTTTTTTTTTAAATTTCAGATTCATATAAGGGTACAGATGATTAGGTTACATTGTTTGTGTTTGTTAGGTAAAGTTTAGGTTGTAGTTGAGTCCTTCATCCAGGGAGTATGCTGTATACCCTCACATTGTGTCCATTAGTTGAGAGCTTATCAACTTTTTTTTTTTTTTAAAGCTGGAATCCTAATAATGTTGACCTAAATTTTATGATATCCTAGCAATCTATTCTGTTGTCGGAATCAGTAAGATAAGATGAGGAGTCAAGAGAATTAAATAAAAGTTGAAGAAGACAAGTTTGAATGAAAAGAAAGATCAGGTGGGGTTTTTATTTATCATTTTGAGATAAGAGTTCACAGATACATAGGATCACATGTCGATTATAAGTAACATAAGCAGATGATTCTTAGGAGAAGGTTAAAAAGGATGAGTCAAGTCATCACAATTTGGGGTACAAGTAGTACCCAAGTTACAGACATATGAGTCATATACTACTTTCACTTATGAATGGAGACTATTCAGTAAGTCCTGAGTAACAAACATCCAACTGACATACATCTTGCACTTATAAACAGAGGTGATTATAGGTTATAGGTAAATGTACATGTTTTAACTTACATACAAATTCAATTTAAGAGCAAATCTACAGAACCTAAACTGGGGACTACCTGTACCTTTGTAGGACACTTTCCAGATAATAATCATAAAAATAAAACTAAATTATTACCTTTTTAATGAATCCTCCAGAAAGGGCCTGCCACAGTGGCTCACACCTGTAGTCCTAGCACTTTGGAGGTTGAGGCAGGTGGATAGCCTGAGCTCACAGTTTGAGACCAGTATGAGCCAGAGGGAGACCTCATCTCTAAAAGTAACTGGCAGGCACCTGTAGTCCCAGCTACTTGGGAGGCTGAGGCAAGAGAAATGCTTGGACTCAAGATTTTGAGGTTGCTGTGAGCTATGATGTCACTTCACTCTACAGAGGGGCAACAAAGTGAGACTCTGTCTTGGGAAAAAGAAAAAAGAATCCTCTAGGAAAATTTACCTGTAGTTCCAGCTACTTGAGAGGCTGAGCTGGGAGAATTGCTTGAGAATTGCTTGATTCCAGGAGTGCTAAAGCAGGTTGAGCAACATAGTAAGAGCTGATTTAAAAAAAAAAATCCTCCAGGAAAATTGATTATCTATGACAATCTTTAGTAGGAAATAGCATTGTCAAACTTTAGTAAGTATCACAACCACCTGGGGAACATGGTAAAAATGCAAAGTCCCAGACTTTGTTCTATTTCAGTGGACCTCTGTATTCTTTAATAGTTCTCTAAATGATTCTGATACCTAAGAAATTTTGGCTCATTTCAGTTCAGAAAAATTCTGGTCCTTTAAAAAACTCATGGATTTTGGGGTGGTGCCTGTGGCTCAAAGAAGTAGGGCGCTGGTCCTATATGCCAGAAGTGATGGGTTCAAACCCAACCCCGGCCAAAAATAAAAGCTACCAAAAAAAAAAACCTCATAGATTTTGCTCTTGCAGTAATTTTTTGGGTCTCAAAGGAACACAGTTTTGTTCATATAGATGACCTTTTAACAACTTGATGCAGTGAATTATATTTTACAAAGATGGCTACTACCATGCTTCTGCAGTGTGAACTTTCTGGCATTTCCACATTAATAGTTAAAGAACAGTGCCCCTCTTTTCTCAACTTTGTGTTGGACCTAAGAATACCTTGAAAAACATTATTCAGTGGAAGTGTTATTTTGGGGCTTCTGAGGTTAAGTCATAAAAAGCTCTGCAATTTCCAGCTGGGTCACTGTGATGCTTGATCTTAGTAGGTTCTCTTTGGAGTTCAGATACTATGCTATGAGCATACTAGACAACATGGAGAAGCTAAATATTCTAGTGAGTGGCTTCAATTGAGATCCCAGCCAGCGGCCAACAAAACAACTATCAGAAGTATCAGTAAGCCTTCTCGAATATTCAGTTCAGTGGAGACTTCAGACATCTTTGACAGTACCAAGGAAAACAGAAAATATAACTAATGAATTGATTCATTTGGCAAGGAAGACTTTGAAGAAGAATACTGAAAGTCCAACATTTTTATATTCCATATGGTAAGGTAGAGATAAAGAGATATGAGGTAAAAATAAAATTATTCAGTGTTCCAACAAAATTTAGAGTAGATATAAAGGAGTCATGGACAGCTAGGTTAAAATGGTGAAAATATTTGAGTCCTGCCACCCCCAGTCTCATGTGACAACAGGCTGAAAAAAGAAATGACCTCAGGATGTAGTATTATCTCCAGGATGTAGTATCATACCCAGCATGAGACTATAGGATCCTTTGCTAAGCACAGAGAAGTATTTATGAGTACACCTTATAAATCTTTTTAATTAGACAAAAAAGCTTGTAAAAATCTTTAAAATATAGTTTCAAGATATCATAACTCTCAGCTAAAATTAAAAAGGGAAAAATCTGATAGACATTTCTGGTATGACTTTAATGGAGTAAACTCTAAAATTTTCACAGAGAACTCAGAGTTTTTAAGAGAAACATACAGATGTAAGCACCATCAGCTTAAACTAAAAGGGACAGCATCACTGCAAAAGAAAAGAGTTGTTTGGGTTTTCAACTTCTGAAGACAAGAAGATACTCAGATATAAATATAGGCCATTTTTCATTGAAAAACAATGATGATATAGAATATAAAGTCAATTGCCCAGAGGTTGTAGCCAAGCCATGGAGAATTATTCATTCAAAGGGAACAGGACTGGATCCTTCTTAGGAAACTGATGATATATTTCTGGCTGGACTTTAGAATTATAACGGGCATGTGACTGTTACGTGCTTCTCCTATTATTTTACACATGAGTGTCTATTGAGGTTTTTCTATCTCTGTATCATCATTGTATGTTGGCTCACTGGACAGTAGACAATTCATTTATTTAATTTACAGGTCTTTAAATTGAGAGGGACTCTACTCAAGAAGCCATATACAAGAAACTCAACTCAAGAAATCTTATCCTGTTTTAAGTAGATGAGATTCTGGGCTTTGAACTAATCACCATGAGAATAAGACTTAGAAGTCTTATAGATGAGGTGAATTTATTTTAGATGTAGGAGAAATTATACATTATTATGGCCAGATGGTGGTCTGGTGCATGTTTTATTTTCCAAAGATAGCAAACAATATCTTACATCTCATATATATTTCTGAAATATAACCTTGTCACCCTTCCAAGAAGTATAGTCTAATTTTCCTCATTTTTTCTGGACTGGCCTTAGAATTTTTTTTTAATGTTTTTAAATACATGTGACATTTGAGGATATTTGAGACAAGGTTATTAGAAGTTGTACATCTTAGTCATTGGAGTCTTTGAACATTTACTTTCTTAACATTCTCAAGAACATAGCCATCATACTGATAATCCCAAGTTACTTGGAGAGATGCTGTGACTGACATTCCTGGCTGAGCTGCTGGTTAACAACCAGCATCAACTCCATCAATTCTAGTCAAACTGAGGATAACTACTTCCACATCAAAACTCTGACTGTAGCCAAATAGGAGAGATGGTCCACATGAGAAGTGCCAGTTTATCTCAGTAAATCAAAACAATCATAAGAGATAATAATAAAGTCTTTTAAAACTGCCATGTTTGGGGGTATTTTGTTATATAACAATAGATAACTGAAATAATTTAATTTCAGTACTCTGACTTTTCCTCCAAAGATCTTGACCACTCTACTTCATCTGCTTAATTCTCCAGAAACAATGGAGAATTTGCATTTACATAAACATATGCAAGTTATTAATAATCCAGATTTTAGGCATTGAGTCTCCAATAGACCACCTCCAGCTTTTCAGCTCACTTTCTCTTGAACTTCAAGGCATGGATAATATATTGATCTTATTGCATTTTCATATTGCTTCATTTTTCTCATTTCTTAATTTTCCTCTTTGCTAACAATTTTATGGTCTCTTCTTTTTGTTTGTTTTTGTTTTCATGGTCTATTCTTAGAATTACTCCTCAATACAAATTTTCTCTCTCTCTCTTCCTATTTTTTTCTCTTTCCCTCCCTCTCTAACAGGTATAATTTATATTGCTTTTTAACCAACATAGTAACCCTGTCTAAATCTAATTTTCCATGTATTTTGTGCTTGAAGCCATTGGCCTGGCAATTTTTTCCTTACTTTTGACTTATCAATTTTCATTCTCTGCTGGATCGTTTCCCATTAGAAATAGGAAGAAATGGCAGTTTCAGGAGAGAGAGGGACTTGGGCCAGCAGAGACAGCACAAAGGAGTATTTATGACCTTCTAGAGTCAGGTGAAACAAATAGAGAAGAGAGAGTCGGTTCTAACATCCAAAAATCAAATTGAAAGATTGATCCGTCCTGGTCCCTCTTACTTCAATTTGAACCCACTTGAGGTTCTTCCGATAGATCCTGAAGTCACAGATGAAGAAATAAAAAAGCGGTTTTGACAGTTATCCACATTGGTGCATCCTGACAAAATTCAAGATGATGCTGACAGAGCACAAAATGCTTTGAAGCTGTGGACAAAGCTTACAAGTTGCTACTGGATCAGGAACAACAGAAGAGGGCGCTGGATGTAATTCAGGCAGGAAAAGACTGTGTGGAACACGCTGTGAAAGGGCGACTAAAAAAGCCATTAAAGAAGGAAGGGAAACCTATGTTGTAGAGGTGGATGATGCTGAGTTGCTGAAACAAGCAGCACATAAAGAGACCATGAGACTCTCTGCTGAACTGAAAAGAAAAGGAAAGAGAGAAGCCGAAGAGATGCATGAAAGGAAACGACAAAGGGAAGAAGAGATTGAAGCTCAAGAAAAAGCCAAACGAGAAAGAGGGTGGCAGAAAAACTTTGAGGAAAGTGGAGATGGTCAAGTGGAAAGCTGGAGAAACTTTCAAGCAAATACAAAGGGTAAGAAAGAGAAGAAAAATCGGGCCTTCCTGGGACCACGGAAGAGTGAGTGACTACCTCGAGTCCCAGCCGCAGAGCCTTCCCCAGCGGTCTCCTTGCTTAGAAGGACTCATTCTCTCCTCCCACTTTCACCCCAACACAGAGTAGTATTTGCTTTTTAGTCCATTTTGTTTTCAATGCAATTTAATATTGATCAGAGTAATTCTTTTGTACATTGAAATGAGGGGCTTGGTTAAAAAAGACCTTCCCTTCCCCATGCCAGGGGGGAAGGTGCCACCGCTGCTGCTTCGTGTTTTCCCACAGCCGGTAACTTAATGTTTTGCACTTCACTGCATTGTGATGGTTAGAAAATTCACGTATCATTTGTGGAAAACATCCACTTAAACCTATTCCTTAAAATGGTGTTGCCGTGACTTCAGAGTCAAGCCTGAGCCAGCTCGGGAGCTCCTTCAGCTTAGTTGCTAGCTTCTGGGGGCCATTCTTCAAAGCTCCAAACCAGGCAGGGAAGGTAGCGTGGGCACATGGAGCAGTCACTTGATGCCCTGGTGCCCTGTGGTGTTTGGTGTGTACCCTCCTGTCTGAGTGACCAATCAGTATGGCCCCAAGACACCTAAACCTGTTCACTTTCCAAAGAGCCAGCCATTCTCCATTCAAAACCATGATGTCTGCACTCATTAGTGGTAATATTCTTTATGTATAATAAATTTTTATACCCCCCCAAAAGAAGATAGGCAATATGTGTACTGGATTAGGTAACAAAAGAAGCTATACAAGTTACAAGTCAAGATGCATCTCTTCCTATTCTATCCTCATTTCCTATTTCTTTCCTTGTCCCTGAATTACTCATCCCAAAAATCTGGCACAATTTTATCTAAAGATGAGCAGCTATTAATTCATTAGGTCAGGATGACCCCTTCTTCTGCCTTAAAGTATGTTTAGATTTTAAAAGAAGACAATGATCTTGCTGATGGAGTGTCTCCCTAGAGATTATATTTGCAATTTTTTTGCTACTTTTAGCAGCTGAGATCATTGGTGCCCTGAGCCATGCCATAGCCTCTGTGGGCCAAAAAGCCTTCCCTGGGTAGGAATAAATAAGACCAGACCTCGAATCCAGGAAATTTGCTCTTTGTGCTAGTAAAAGTCTTATTCATTACTGCTGATTACTGAGGCTGGGGTGAGTATTAAATGGAGGAGATAGACAGAAAATATGGCCGAGGACAGTTCTCTTTGCTTTGCAGGTGAATTCTTCCATTTGCAGTTAAGTATTTTTTGTGTCCTAATGCTTGCCTTGTGGGCTGAAGTCAAGCCAGTCAGATAGACCTCTAAGAGAAGACTTTCTTAAAACAATGAGGGCCAGAATCTATTTTTTAAAATAAATTCTGTTGCATATATTTAAGGTACATAACACAATGTTATGAGATACATATAGATAATGAAATGGTTACTATTTCATGGAACACAGCAGGTGTGTTTTGATCTCACCTGTAGTAGTCATGCTAACCAAATAGGGGTGAAGCTATATATTTAGTGAGCAACTTTGTTCCTGGGTAACTAGAACCATCACAGTGTCCCCAGAAAGCCTAATGAGTCTTTAATACCATCTAATTTCCTGACTCCTTATTATATGAGTACAGCTGGTATCCTCAAGATCTAATTTCCTTCACGTAAATAATACTAGAATTTTGTGTACAGAAACCTTAGCTACATACTAAGCTAGAAGTCCTGCAACAGGATCTCCAGGTCTGTTTTTATCCAGGACAAAGTCCGGTGACTGCCTCTAAACACCCTAATAGAGACTCTTTCTTTAACAGAAATGAGATAAACATTCCTTTTTCCTTACTTGGCTCTTAATGGCAACTTAGAACACATGTGCTCCTTTTGGGTGGAAGGCTCTCAAATGTCACAATACAGGCAGTTCCCGGGTTCTGAAAAAGGTAGGAGGTTCTGTAGGTTTGTTCTTAAATTGAATTGGTATGAATCTTTGAAAAGAGTCTTTGATTTAGAAGGTGAAATCAAAGTGCTCTCACCCTTGTATTACAGACTCCAGAAAGTCAATATGTTTTTCAATTTGAGGAGCTAAATAAAATTTCCTCTTTTGAGAGGTTAGTATATACAGCAGTTGACTCAGAGATTATTAAATCACAAGAAACAACAGTAAGTATTACAGGTAATGCTTAACTGTGTTATAGAGACTATATTAGATGTCTTACATGATTTTACACAAAATCTTATGAAATATTACTATATAAAAATTTTATATAAAGAATATAGGACAGAGGGGAATAAGAAAAATTCTCAGGTAATACAATTAGCAAGTAACTGCAGTTACAGCTATACTTTGAGCCCAGGAAGTCCAAATCTAGGTCCTGATCTCTTATTTTTCAGTCTAGACAATAGCTAGAGAGCTTCAGGAGGGTAACAACACCAGAAGTTGAGTCATACAAGAGATGCTTGAAGCATGTGAGGGAGACTCATTTTTGGAGACCAAATTTCATTTTTTCAGCGAAGTTTTACCTAAGCAGGAGCTGGCTCATGTAACTGTTGTTTTTTATAGAATATATCAACGAAGCATAGATTATGCATAGATTGGAGATTATTTGATTAATTATGTCTTATTATGTGGTAAGCTTAATATATCACCAGCCATGCATATTCTCACTCTTCAAAGCATTTTTTCAAATACCTGAAAGAATAACTGGTGGATAAGTCTGACAATAAAATTTTTCACAAAGGAATGAAATGAAAGAGTCTAAAAATTGGAAATCCTAAGAAATTGGAAGCCTAAGACATTACAAAGAAATCATACTTTTTAATGTGGGTTGTGGTTATAGATATTGACTCAATAAAAACATAAACCTCAAACATTCAGAGGCTCTGAAGTTGAGACTGTCTGCCTCAAGAAAGCAAAAATTCCCTGTTACTACATACATACAAGCAAGTGGCATGTGATCATTGTTAGTATATAACATTTGGGAGTCAAGCATCATACACGCTTTGTGATTTATTTCCCAACTAGATGACAACATTATACTCCATTCATTTATCTATTATTTAAAATCTGAGGTATTATCAGGATAGAAGCCAAAAACATTTTTTCTAAGATAGACATTGACATTTTCACAATCACCTTTTTGAAAGTTATAACTAAAAGTTTTGAATTCTTAAGGATCTATAAAATTATAGTAAAATTATTATTAAACTATTTTCCTTATTTCAAAATACAAACAAAATAATTTTATTAGTTATTAAAATTCTTATAAAATTCTTTTTTTTTCTTCAGTTTTTGGCCAGGGCTGGGTTTGAACCTGCCACCTCTGGCATATGGGGCTGGTACCCTACTCCTTTGATCCACAAGGATTGGCCCAAAAATTCTTTATAATTATTACAGAATTTTTTAATCCTACATTAAGTTCTTCCACGTTCTAAAATTCATTTTAAGTGAGAATGACTGGATAAACTTAACGCCCCCTTTGAAAACAAGAATTTTTGACTTCCAAAGATTGAGCTTCATAAGGGTAAGAATGAAGTCTACAGTAGCCTCCTAAGGCTGCATGGCTCCAAAATTTTTTCCCTTTTTCCTTTGCTATTGGCGTAACCTCAAACCATGGGGCAAGTGCTCTGAGAAATATTGCCTGATTTAATTTACCTATGGTCTCCAGATCTCTCCCTTCCTTCTTCTCCCATTCTATGCTTTATCTCCTCTAGGATATTTCCTAGAGCACATACCTGTGTAGATTCTAGACTAACTGGCCCTTTAAGTATCACTACTTTAAAATATTATATTCTAATGCTGGAGAAGCAGGGTAAGGCAGTTATGTTTTATAATGCAACTTGTGCATATTATTAATTAAGAAAGCAGACAAATTTATTACATAAATTATATTAGGTTACATTATAAAGGTATTGAAGAAGAAGTGGTAAGAACCACCTCCTGGAACATAGAGTGTAAAAAGAACATATTGTCAATCATAGATTTAGCAAAGGAAGACTTTATCTGATTTGTAAACATGGCTCCCAAGAGGAAATAGCATTTTTCCAACTAACAGCCTTACCCAAGTCTGTTCAAACATGTAATTACTGTGTTTTATCTTTTGTTAATCATTAAACATTTACTGGTTGTCTTAATATGTATAAGGTATAGATGGAAGATACAAAGAAAATAAAAGGACTGAGAAGTTTCACAGTGTAATGAGAGAGAGTCATATACATAATTATTAAACAATTTTATATTCTCAAAGGGAGGCATGTTCAAAATGTATGGTTTTCTTTCCATAGGAGAAGGCATGATAGAAGAACTTTATGGAGGAGTTTGTACTCAGCTGATTTTTGAGTGACCACAAGGCATTTTCCAGATGACCAAATGGAAACAGACATTCTGTACCAAAAAAGCACCAAATAAAAATGCATGCTCGTGTGAGAAAGCATGCTCTTAGACATTTCACAACGCTTAGGTATGATAGGAACATAAAGTATGTGGTGGAATACGGTGGTAAATAATGCTCGACAGGTAGGCAAGAACAAGATAAAGGAGAACTTTGCATGCCATTGTATCAGAATCCCGGAAAGAGACAGATTCCACATTCAATTAGGCAACCTGAGGAGAATGTAATGTAGAAATCATTTATAAAAGTGTTAGGATGTGTAGGAAAATCACAGGTGCCCGTGAAGTTCCTTGGGTAAGTAACAGTAAACATTGTTACAGGGGACAAGAAGAAGATATAGTTCCCAGAAGAAATCAGGGCCAGAGAATACTGTGTAGACAGGGATGCAGCAAGCTTGCAACAACCCTCCTGGAAGAGGGCTGAAGGAATGAACACTGACCCTAATTCTTACTCTGCCCTCCATCTCCTACTGGTGTTTCCTATTGCCGAATTCAAGCAGAAGTGAGAACGCCAGCAGGTCTCAATGTAGTCCAAAGAGGTCAGGGCCCAGAACATGACAGAAAGTGTTGGAGGGCAGAATGGTCGAGGGTAATGCAAGGTATTCTGTATAGCATATATTTAGAAAGGTTACATTTACTTTACAATTGATTATATTCACATGTTGGTTTATTATAAAAGGAATTTGGAGGCTTCCCTGGGAGGTGGACAGCCTAGAAGTGGACAAATTAGTAACAAAGCTATTTCTATAGCACAGACAAGAAGAGGGGAAGGCATGAAGTTGGGTAGAATTGACTGGAATAAAGAAAGGCAAGAAATTGAATGAGGGGCAAATGGCATTTAAGGTGATATCATTTCATGTTTTAACCACTTTTAGGAAGACAGAGCCTTCCGTTCTTTGCATCATTATGCTCTCTACATCTGGGCCCAATGACACTGCCCCCCACCCTTCTGCATTTATTCTGCTTGGAATCCCTGGGATGCAAGACCAGCATATTTGGGTTGCTATCCCCTTCTGCTCCATGTATGTCCTTGCTCTGTTGGGCAATGGCACCATTCTTTACATCATCATGACAGACAGAGCTCTGTACGAGCCAATGTACCTTTTCCTATGTCTACTTTCCATCACTGATCTGGTACTCTGTTCAACTACATTGCCCAAAATGCTATTAATCTTCTGGCTTAGGTATCACACAATTTCCTATCATGGATGCCTCACTCAGATGTTTTTTGTCCATGCAGTCTTTGCTACAGAGTCAGCTGTGCTGCTGGCCATGGCTTTTGACCGCTATGTGGCAATCTGCCGTCCGCTTCATTATACAGCCATCCTCAATGCTACCATGATTGGGAAGATTGGTCTGGCATGTGTGGTTCGTGGCCTTTTCTTTGTTTTCCCCTTTGTCATCCTCATTGAACGCTTAACCTTCTGTGGACATCACATCATCCCCCATACCTACTGTGAGCACATGGGCATAGCCAAGCTGGCCTGTACCAGCATCAAGCCCAACACTATTTATGGTCTCACTGTGGCACTGTCAATCACTGGCATGGATGTGATCCTCATTGCCACCTCCTATGTACTGATCCTGCGGGCCGTGCTGCGCTTACCCTCCAAGGATGCCCAGTTCCGAGCATTCAGCACTTGTGGAGCCCATATCTGTGTGATTCTTGTCTTCTATATACCTGCCTTTTTTTCCTTTTTTACACATCGCTTTGGCCACCAAGTACCGCCTAAGATCCACATTGTACTTGCAAATCTCTATCTCCTTGTGCCCCCCGTTCTCAACCCCCTGGTGTATGGCATTAATACCAAACAGATTCGCCAGAGAATATTTGGCTTTTTTACAGGAGGGATTAACTAATTTGCTACATACCCCAAGGTCTAATAGGAGATGTTATAATTGATTTTTTACCTTCTTCAGCCCCTCTTTTATTTGAATTAGAAGTTGCTGCTTCTGCTAATCCTAGCACGCCAGGATCATGTATTATCTCAGAGCTATTTAGAACAATGTGTTTATACCTGCTGTATCTACAGAATACCATAGAATAATGTTTTCCTGTAAAATTATCATGTAGCCTATTAACAGGCCTGTAGGTCTTGAATAGTTTTAGGGAAAGGTGAAAAGGCAATGTAGTAACCTAAAAAATAAGAGCCTGGGAGTTATTCTTTCCATGTGCTAGAGGTAGAGTCAAGAATTCGGAATGCACATGCACTCACTAATTAATTAGATAGGATCAGCACTTTCTTAGCCCAGGAAAGTCTTCAATAACAGTGCCCGTTGTGAGAACCCCAGAGCCCTTGGATCTGGGATTAGATTTAAAATAGATGACTTCTGGGTGATTTATTATGAGAAGTTTGAAAGCATACAATTCCACAGGAAATGTATACTGCAAGTTTTTAAAAGAATTACTTGAAAAGATGCCACTTTGTAGTAAAAAAGAGTATACTCATCTCATGATTGATGACTTTTGCTTTTTTCCTGACATTCTAAAAGAGATGGGTTTAACATGCAAATTATTTGGAGCATTCCTGTGAATGTGATCTGACTTTGTACTTATCTCAATTAGCAAACAGCTGTTGGCTATACAAGAATTCTCAGAATGCAGAGTTGCTATTTAGGCTGATAGGGCGATAAGAATCCGGCCCCAAACCATTGACCTTCATGCTTTTTAGACTTACCTTTCATAGTAATTGCTGGTTTTGTTTTTTTGTTTTTTCTCTCCTTTGAAAAAAATGAATGTAATTAGCCAGTCTATTCACATTACATGATATAGTAATGTTCTCCAGAGTCAATTTTTCATCTTATGTTGTTTATTACCAGAAACTCTTGATATTTTAAGGCATTTGTTTTACTGTTCACCTTCAGTATCCATGTCTCTTTCTTCTTTTAGGGTCTGAGATTTAGCCTACTCCTTGTTCACTTAGTTTGTAATGTGATGTTTGATGAATAAGGAACATATCAAAAGAGACTACAGGTTTTTTTTTCACTTTGCTATAAAATATATATAACACAAATATTGTCATTTTAACCATTTTAAGCATACAAGTCAGTAGCATTGATTACATTTACAATATTGTGCAACCATCACCACTATTTCCAAAACTGTATCACCTTAAACAGAAACTCTATGATCATTAAGCAATAACTCCCCATTACTTTATCTATTCAGGCCTAAAAATGTATTTTATGATCTATTAATACTTTCTGAAGACAGCAAGATTCTTGCAAGAACTTTAGGAAATACTGTTTGTTTCTTCTTCTTCTTTTTCTTTTTTTTTTTTTGAGACAGAGTCTCACTTTTTCACCCTGGGTAGAATGCTGTGGTGTCACAGCTCACAGCAGCCTCCAACTCTTGGGCTTAAGAGATTCTCTTGCCTCACCCTCCCAAGTAGCTGGGACAACATGTGCCCACCACAACGCCCAGCTATTTTTTGGTTATAGTTGTCATTGTTGTTTGGCGGGCCCAGGCTGGATTCAAACCTACCATATGTGGCTGGTGCCTTAGCTGCTTAAGCTACAAGCACCAAGCCATCATTTATTATTCTTATAGTTGAACATCTATTTAAAGATATTTATTGAGGATCAGCTATGTACCAGGTATAATATAATTTCACTAGTAAATAAAGCACAATGTAAGACTTTAGGAAATTCACAATCTAAGAAGAGAGAAAGTGATGAAATTACAACAAAATTTGACATCTGCTATGACACAATATAAAAGATAATATAGGAACAAAGAAGAAAATATGCACATATTAAGAAAATTCTACCTTTTTTTACACTGAAGTACTTATAGTTTTTAATGAACCACCTTGGTTATAGGCTGTCTTTCAGTTAGGTAAAGGCAAAAATGTGCAACCTGTATATAACTTGAAAGAATATTTTTGATCTTCTCATGATTTTCGTGTTGAATAATTAAGCCATTTCTATGGGAAAATCCTAACAAAAACTTAATTGTGAAAATGTGCTTCCTATAAGTTGGGAGAAGGAAAATTAAACAACTGTGAAGATTATCTCCTTGGTTGGAAATTATTAAAACTCACTAACTTAAAAGCACAAGGAATATATTTATACTCAAAAAGTTAGGCTTATTGGGATGGCGCCTGGGCTCAGTGAGTAGGGCACTGGCCCCATATACTAAGGGTGGCCAGTTCAAACCAGGCCCTGGCCAAATTGCAACAAAAAAATAGTTGGGCATTGTGGTGGGCGCCTGTAGTCCCAGCTACTTGGGAGGCTGAGGGAAGAGAATTGCCTGAGCCCAGGAGTTGGAGGTTGCTGTGAGCTGTGATGCCACAGCACCCTACTGAAGGCAGCAAAGAAAAAAAAAAACAAGTTAGGCTTATTAACTTCTAAAAAAAAAAAAGTTAGGCTTATTAATATTGATGCAGCAAGCAAAGAAATCATTCCAGAAGAACTACTGGATAACTCAGAGAGTTGGAGGGGGTGGATTCTTATACAATGTGAGCTTTTGCTTGATGATTTTTATTTTATTTTATTATTTTATCTTATTTTATATTAGAGACAGAGTCTCAAGCTGTCACCCTGGGTAGGGTCCTGTGGCATCATAGCTCACAGCAACCTCAAACTGTTGGGCTTAAGTGATTCTCTTGCCTCAGCCTCCCAAGTAGCTGGGACTATAGGAGCCCACCACAATGCCTGGCTATGTGCTTGATAATTTTAAAGTGGGATCTTGGAAGTTTGGAAGGATTCTAGATTGGATATGGTCAAGGAGCATGGATGTTTTTGGTTGGGCACTGCGGCTTACCCCTATAATCCTAGCACTTTGGGAGGCTGAGGCAGGTGGATTGCCTGAGCTCAAGAGTTTGAGAGCAGCCTGAGCCAGAGTGAGACCTTGTCTTGAAAGAAAATAGCCAGGCATTATGGTGGGTGCCTGTAGTCCCAGCTACTTGGGAGGCTGAGACAAGAGAATCTCTTGAGCCCAAGAGTTTGAGATTGCTGTGAGCTATGACTCTCTGGTACTCTACCAGGGGCAACAAAGTGAGACTCTGTCTCAATAACAACAACAAAAAACAATTTAAAAAAGATGGATATTTTGGGATTGTATTTTAGAATTTTTTTTTGAGACAGAGATGGCCACAAGTGGCCAATAAATTTATGAAATAATGCTTAACTGTGAACAATAAGGGAAATGCAAATTAAAACCACTATACATGCCTCTGGTTGACAAAATTAAAGATCAGATAAGACTAACAATGTGTGAGGTTATAGAGCAATAGAAATACTTATTCACTGCTAATGGTATTGTAAACATCAATCAAGATAAAATTATTAGGCAATCTAGAAGCAGATTTTCGCTCCTTCTCAAATCTCTGGTTTGGCCCACTTGCCTCTACTCCAGTCTTCACCATGTCCATCAGGGTTACCCAGAAATCCTACAAGGTGTCCACCTCTACCTCACTGGCATTCAGCAGCTGCTCATACAGCAGTGGGCCGGGTGACTGCATCAGCTCCTCGAGCTTCTCTCAGGTGGGCATCGGCAGCTTCGGGAGTGGCCTGGGCACCGGCCTGGGTCTGGGTGGAGGCTACGCTGCGGCTGGAGGTATGGGGAGCATCACAGCCATCACAGTGAACCAGAACCTGCTGAGCCCGCTCAACCTGGAGGTGGACCCCAACATTCTGGCCATGCACACTCAGGAGAAGGAGGAGATCAAGATCCTCAATAACAAGTTTGCCTCCTTCATTGACAAGGTGCACTTCCTGGAGCAGCAGAACAAGATGCTGGAGACCAAGTGGAACCTCCTGCAGCAGCAGAAGATGGCTGGCAGCAACATGGACAGCATATTTGAAAGCTACATTAAGAACCTTCGGGGATAGCTGGACACACTGGGCCAGGAGAAGCTGAAGCTGGAGGCAGAGCTTGGCAACATGCAGGGGCTGGTGGAGGACTTCAAGAATAAGTATGAGGAGGAGATCAACAAGCTACAGAGATGGAGAATGAATTTGTCCTCATCATTGTGGATGAAGCTACATGAACAAGGTGGAGCTGGAGTCCTGCCTGGAAGGGCTGACTGAGGAAATCAACTTCCTCAGGCTGCTATATGAAGAGGAGCCCTGTGAACTGCAGTCCCAGATCTCAGACACGTCTGTGGTCCTATCCATGGACAACAGCCGCTTCCTGGACATGGACAGCATCATTGCTGAGGTCGGCACCCAGTACAAGGAGATCGCCAACTGCAGTTAGGCTGAGGCTGAGAGCGTGTACCAGACCAAGTATGAAGAGCTACAGGTGCAGGCTGGGAAGCACGGGGACGACCTGCGGCTCACGAAGACAGAGATCTCCGACATGAACCGGAACATGAGCCAGCTCCAGAATGAGATCAAAGCTCTCAAAGGCCAGAGGGCTGCCCTGGAGGCCTCCATCGCGGATGCTGAGCAGCGTGGGGAGCTAGCTGTTAAGGCTGCCAACTCCAAGCTGGCCCAGCTGGAGGCTTCCCTGCGTCAGGCCAAGCAGGACATGGCTCAGCAGCTGTGTGAATATAGGATCTGATGAATGTCAAGCTGGCCCTGGACATGGAGATCGCCACTTAACCGCAAGCTGCTGGAGGGCGAGGAGAGCCGGCTGGAGTCGGGGATGCAGAACATGAGTATCCACCCTAAGACCACCAGTGGCTACTCAAGTGGCCTGAGCTCGGCCTACGGGGGCCTCACAAGCCCTGGCCTCAGCTATTGTCTGAGCTCCTTCCAGACCGGCTTTGGCTCTGGTGGGGACTCCAGCTCCTTCAGTCGCACCAGCTTCAGGGCTGTGGTCATGAAGAAGGTTGAGACCCGAGACGGGAAGCTAGTGTCTGAGTCCTCTGATGTCCTGCCCAAGTGAGCTGTCCTTGCGGCCCCTCCGGTCTACCCTCTCACAGGGCTGCCACCGAGGGAGGGGGAGGCAGCTGTGCCAGGGAGCACATGGAACAGGAGACCCACCTGACGCTCCGCTCTATCCCTCAGCCCATCTTTCTGGGGAGTTTACCACCTGGGTTACCCCCACATACACCCCCAACTAAAAACCAATTTAATTGCTTTTTCCAAAATAAAGCCTCAGCCACATTGCCACCCCCCAAAAGATAAAATCACAAAGATACATATATACATATATCTTGTATAAATGTATCTTTGCTATATATATACAAACCTAGACATTTCACTCTCAAATATATGCTTTAGAGACATATTCTACAAGTAAACAAGATAGTCTTAGGTAAGAATATTAATAATATTATAATTACAATGAATTGTAAACCTAGGCACACATGAAAGAATGAATTAAATATGGTGTCATCACATTTTCCTTCTTCCTTCTAGAGACAGGGTCTCATCTATCACCCAGGCTGAAGTGCAGTGTCACGATCATATCTCGTTGGGACCTACAACTCCTGGGCTCAGAGGATCCTAACATTTTAGCCACTCAAGTAGCTAGGACTACAGGTGTGTGCCACCAAGCCCAGCTAACTTTTTAATTTTTGCAGAGACATGGTTTCTAAATCTCATCTAGGCTTATGCTGAACTCCTGGCCTCAAGCAATTCTCCCCCTTTGGCCTCCCAAATTTCTGGGTTTACAAGTATGAGCCAAGCATTAGGCCAGTGTCCTCATTTAAATAAATAAATTAATTAAACATAGTATTGTCACTCAGTATAATATAATAGCACCATAGCATCTCCTACGTAGTAGTAATAAATACACTTTATAGTAGCAATAAATACTTAAGCAACCCTACATGCATCAACATGAATGTATCTCACAAACATGTTGAGTGAAGCTCAAGATGCAGAAAAATGACAGGATATACCATCATTTATACAAAGCTTGAAATTATTCTCTATAATATTACACATTATTTTGGAATTTATGTAGACAGGGTGCCAAAAAATATATATATTTTTAGAAAGGGAAAATGTGCATGAAATTTGTATTACTCAGGTCACATTTGACTTCTGCAATCTACAAGAGGAGGTGCTCAACATGACTTATATTTATCTTTTGTTATTGTTATATATTGAGTATTACAATTTAAATATAGTTTTATTCTTTCTTAAAATGTGTGTACATTTTTTTGCATCATCTTTATATGTATTAAACATATAAATAAGTATAAAATGTGATGGAAAGGATAATGATACAATTCATTTCTAAAGAATTAAAACAACAAAATAAGTTCTGCACAGATGGGAGCTAGACAGGAGGCTCTCACTGCTTTTGTAGCATTTTGTTTCTTAATCTACATCATGTATTCCTGGATTTAAACTATTTTATTCCTTACTGCTTTTGTGTGTACAAAATATGTTAAAATCGAAGCAACCTGATTTGACATTGGTGGACATGAAAATATGATGAATGAATGATATGAAAGATATAGCTTTATTTAATTATAGTCATGCATTGCTTAGAGACAAGGATGTCTTTAGAGAACTATTTTTAAGTGACCTCATTATTATATGAACATCATACAGTGCACTCATACAAACCTAGGTGGCATAACCTGCTATACATCTAGGTCACATGGTATAACCTATTGCTCCTGGGCTACACACCTGTACAGCCTGCTATTGTACCAAATGCTGCAGGCAACTGTAATACAATGGTAAATATTTGTATATCTAAATATGGAATAAATACAGTACAAATATGATATTATATACTCTTTATGAGACCACAGCCATATACTTGGTCTGACATTGACCAAATTATCATTATGCAGCACATGAATGTATTTCTAAATATATTTCTATAATCTTTTTTCTGCAATTTTCTGGTATTATCTTTGTTATATTATATATTGTACATTTATTTGTGTATTTGTATTGATGCTATTCTGTTCAAATAATCTGTCTGTTGCTGTATTAGCCTCATTATTTAACATACAAAAGTTTTATAATAAATTTGCATTGCTAATAGGATAAGCAGCCCTCTGTTACATCATTATCATCAGATATTTGTTCTTACATTTGAACACAATTATTTTTTCAAGACTCCAAGACAAATTATTTATTGACATTTATTTGGACTTGTCAACTTATAACTTCATTTAAGGAGAAAGAATAGCTTCCACACTTGTGTATTTTTGTTTTTTATATATAAAAGAAAACAAGTAAGAGCTCATGAAATGAGATAGTTTTAGATGGTTTTTCAATGAGTTTATATATTTATTCATTTGTTTGTTGACTTATTTGGTACTTACGATATGTGCAAAACATGATGTTTATTCTAGAGATACAGGATTTGGGGGTGTGGAGAATTAGGCCTATGCTATTACCCAAGATTAGTGTTATCATCCAAATGGCAAGGCTGAAAATTTTGATTGAAGTGGTGAGAGCTTTCTGGGTGTTAGCAGAGGGCATCTGATAGGTCACTGGGGGGATATTCTGCAAGAAAAGTTTTTTTTAAGAAGTTATATTTAGGGATTTAATAAGATCGTGGATGTAAAAGTGACAGAACATGGAGGAAAGGACTCCGTTTGCTATATATTGTTGTTGCCCACCACTGCCACCCTGGGGCAGAGAGGGCAATGATGATGGAGGATAGGATTTCTGGATGCTATTAGAGTCAGGGCTTTGAGTAGGGAAAAGCTCTGGATATATGCCTGTAACCAAGAGCATTTGTCTATTTATAGACCTTTTCCATTGATGTATTGACTGTTCCAGGCCACTTGATTCGTGTTCCACTTTTCTCTGCCTTTGCTTCCTTCTTACTGACACCTGACTGGACAAAATCTCTCTAGAGAACCTTTCTGTAAGCAGAACTAGCACTATATCAGGATTTAGAATGTGGCTCTCTGAGTCCCTTTTCTGTGTCTTTTATGCAGGATTTTGTAACTGGTTTTTGTTTTGTACATTTTTTAAAGGTCTTGGCAAAAAACTTCTTGGCAAATGTTAGTAACTTATTTTCTCTGAACTAACTACAATGAAATTTTCTGCATCTGGACAAATGGGGGGATGTTGGGGCCAAAGAGGCTCTAAGGATGGGAAGGGAAAGCAATGAACTGCTGAAAATGGGCTAGAGAGTGTCTAGGACACAGTCATTAGCCTTGGACAAAGTTTAGAGAATAACAAAGAGAAAAATACCAAGGACAGATAGAACTGGAGGGTGCTAACACTATTTTGCCATGATATCCATTAGCAGTTGCACCTGTGATGCTTCCATGGATGTGATTACTCAGAGCAAGTGTCTCTCTGGCTCCCATACCTAGCCATGCTTGGGAACGAGGGCCCTTCGAATGTCCAAACTGCTAGTACCCAATCTAGTGCCAAATTTAACTTTTTATTTTTTTATTTTTTTATTTTTTTGAGACAGAGCCTCAAGCTGTCCCCCTGGGCAGAGTGCCGTGGCATTACAGCTCACAGCAACCTCCAACTCCTGGGCTCAAGCGAGTCTCCTGCCTCCGCCTCCCAAGTAGCTGGGACCACAGGCGCCCGCCACAACGCCCGGCTATTTTTTGGTTGCAGCCGTCATTGTTGTTTGGCGGGTCCGGGCTGGGGATTCGAACCCGCCACCTTAGGTGTACGTGGCTGGCGCCTTAGCCGGTTGAGCTATAGGCGCCGAGCCAAATTTAACTTTTTAAATAAATAAACTTTATTGTGTATATTTAAGCTACACAATATGATGTTATAGATGTAGTACAACAGTTATGATAGTGGAACAAATAGCTAGCCAGCGTTTCACATAGTTATCCATTTCCCCCCATAGCAAGAGTAGCTATACCCATTTAACAAAATTCCTGAGCACAACACACTATTATTAACTATAGCCCACATGTACATTAGATCTTTTGACACATTCATCCTACACATTTGCTGCTTCATACCCATTGCTCTCTACATAGTATTTCTCTGTTTCCTGCACTCTAGCCCCAACCCCAGTAACCACTGTTTTATTCTCTATCTAGTTAACTGTTTTATTTTTTATATTCTACTTGTAAGTTAGATCATGTAGCATTTATCTCTCTTTGTCTGGTTTATTTAACTTTGCATGATGTCCTAGAATTTCATCCATGCCTTACAAATTAAAGGCTATCCTCCTTTCTGAAGGTTAAATAATAATTAATTGAATGCACACACCCCAATCTCTTTATATGTTTGTTTTTGATTTAGCTTTAATTCACCCTCTCTCACTGAACTCCTTCAAGACTGGCAAAGACCAGAATATTCTCAGAGTGTTGAAGAGTAATTAACCTCAACTCCTGGGAGCTCAGGTAACCTCCAGGGTCATCTTTACACATAATGGCAGTGGTGACTTGTGTTTATGTGTGTTTGTGGATGAGGGAGGTGGGTAGCAAAAACTAGTTCTAGGCACCCTGGAGAACTTTGCTTAAGTTACTTAAAGGACCACACCATGGATTCTGGGTGCCCAAAAGTGAGGAGTGGAGAGATGATGGGCGGTGGGTGTACTCTTCAAGTGCCATATGGATATTTGCTAAGAAATGCCTGCATGCAGATGCATGTGCTCACACACACACATTTACAGAAGGTGCCTGGGACCAGCTGCCCACTCTCTCACTGCCCCACTTTCAGGTAAGTGCTTCCAGGTGAGGGTTGGCTTTATGTGTATTCGCATTCTGCTGTTCTCTCTGAGTATCAGCTGGGAAGCACCCCAGGGTCTACTTTACTCTTCATCATCATTGTGTAGTTCTCATCGAAAAGTTTCCTACACCTAATCTCTTATCTGCTGGAATGGCTTATTCCTTAATTTTTGGATACAGGATTCTAATGTAAGCTTTTAAGTTATCTTAAATTTTTTAAAAATAAAACATTTGATGATGGATTTCATCTTCTGGCTTCTGAGAGGGGGATATATTTTGTCAGTTTCTCTTTGTATTTCTGTCCAGTTCATATTTCAAGTTATGTTCTTTAAATGAACACAAATTTATTTCTTAAGGTATATATGTATTTAATAAGGTATTTTGTTAATAAATAATGCACCTGTTTTTCCTGAATAAACACATTTAATATAATGTATGTCGTCTATGATAATATTGCTTAATGTCTTCTAGAGCAGTGGTTCTCAACCTGTGGGTCACCACTGTTCCAGAGGTTGCAGTCAAGATGTAAAGGTGTTGGCTGCAATAAATTGCAGGTGTGATTTGAGCTAAATGATTGTATTTTATAGTTATTCATGTGGCTTTTTGCCAGAGGCCTCGGTTCCTCAACACATGAGACTTTTCATACAGCTACTCAGCCCCAGAGCAAGTAATGACAGAGAGAGAGAGAAAGAGAAAGAGTGAGTCAAAATACCACACTGTCTTTTATGACCTAGTTGAAGAGTAAACATCAGTTGTCCTTTTTTTTTTTTATTTTTCAGACAGAATCTCAAGCTGTGCCCTTGGTAGAGTGCTGTGGTGTCCCACCTTACAGCAACCTCCAACTCTTGGGCTCAAGAGATTCTTTTGTCTCAGTCTCCCTAGTAGCTGGGACTATAGGCACCCACCATCCACCCGACTTTTTTTTATTTTTATTTTTTTCAGACAGTCTCACTTTTTCGCCCTTGGTAGAGTGCTGTGATGTCACAGCTCACAGCAACCTCAAACTCTTGGGCTTAAGCGATTCTCTTGCCTCAGCTTCCCAAGTAGCTGGGACTACAGGCACTCACCACAATGTCCAGCTATTTTGTTGTTGCAGTTGTCATTGTTTTAGCAGGACCGGGTTCAAATCTGTCAGCCCCAGTGTATGTGGCTGGCACCTGCCCATTGAACTATGGACACGGCCCAAAATCAGTTGTCTTATATGATTAAAAGCTAACTGCTATCTCCAGCCCTTATGCACCAGAAGGGATTGCACAGGACTTGATATATTAAGAGGCAGAAATTTTTATTACCACTACTATAATCTTCACAGTACACTGCTATGCTTTATAACATATATTATTGTGATTTCAGAATAACTTCTGTACATCTTAACATTCCAGTCTTTGTTTTCCATTTTGAAACTTTTTTCTTAATTGAAGCTGAGTAGTGTCTTTACGGCTTCCCTCAGGTACTTCACCAGGGTGCCACCATGACTACCTGCAATGCCACACAGGGCCATCCTTCTTTCTTCATACTCCAAGGCATTCCTGGGATGGAGGACAAACACAGATGGATGTCTATCCCCTTCTTCTCCATGTACTTTGTAACTGTGCTTGGGAATTGTATGATCCTCTTCACCATCTGCACAGAACGCTCCCTGCACAAGCCCATGTTTCTGCTTCTTTGCATGTTGGCTCTCACAGACCTGGGCATGTCCACAACCACCATCCCCAAGGTGCTGTGCATTTTCTGGTTTGGCCAGAGTGAGATCAGCTATCAGGGCTGCCTGGTCCAGCTGTTCTTCATCCACTCTATCTCTGCTATGCAGTCAGCTATCCTGATGACCATGGCCTTTGACCGCTATGTGGCCATCTGTGAGCCCCTACACTATGCCACCATCCTTTCCAATAGTCGCATTGGGCTCATTGGCCTAGTGAGTTTGGCGAGAGCCATTCTCTTTATTCTCCCCATGCCCATCCTCCTCCAGCATATGCCCTATCATGCAAAGCACATCATCCCTACCACCTACTGTGAACACATGGCTGTGGTGAAGATGGTTTGTGTGGACACCACAGTCAACAGGATATATGGTCTGGTAGTGGCCTTGCTGGTTGTTGGGCTGGACCTCTCAGCTATTGCTTCATCTTATGTGCTGATCATCCGGGCTATAATGCGTCTCTCTTCTAAGGAAGCCCATCACAAAGCAGTCAACACCTGCACCACACACATCTGTGTCATGCTTATCTCCTACACTCCCTCACTCTTCTCTTTCCTCACTCACCGCTTTGGTCGAGGCATTCCAGCACATGTCCACACTATTCTTGGCAACCTTTACTTCCTTGTGCCTCCAATGCTCAATCCTATAATTTATGGAGTGAAAACCAAGGAGTTTCGGGACAAAGTGACTAAATATGGTTGCTGGAGGAAAGAGCCCATAACCATCATCCGTGGTCAGAAACTGGTCTGATAATCCAACAGTTGTGAATATTAAGAAGAAATGTTAAGTGGATATAGTTCCTTGGAGAATTGGCTAGTGGTAGAAATGTGCTGTATTGGTAGATTAGCTGCTAAGATATTTATCCTTGCTCAGAGAAGCTAAGACACAGGGAACCGTCTTGATCTCAGTAACCCTAGAGCAAAAAACTTATTCCCTGTGAAATACCAAAAACGACACCTGCTCGCCATATCTCACAGAGTGGTTATGCAAATTTTCTATGGCAATGTATGTAAAGCACTTTGAACAACACCTGGAATACATGGAAGATGGGGAGAAATGCTTCCATATGAAGAGAACATAAGAGCAAACAATAACTTGCCCAACATCTATGAGATTCAGAATACTATTTAGTTTAACAAGACAAGGCTAAGATGGGTGTAGGTATAGGTGTGTGTATATATTTGTATTTGTGTATTCAAGAGGAGGGTGGGGCCTGGAGACTTTTGTGGGGAATGAGAAGGGACGGTGAAAGTTCCAAGTTTAATTCAGAGTCACTATGTTATTATCCTCATTGCAGAAGCCTGACATTTGGGAAATAGGACTTGTTTCCTTGCAGGCCTACAAAACATGTACAGGAATCTCCAATTCCCAGAGAAACTTCAAAGAAAAGGGAAAAATGTGAAGCTCCTAGGCTTAAAAAGTTGAAATGCACTTTAACTAATTTCATATTTGTGAAAACTCCTACAGTCAAGTCTACTGCTTGTCTCAATTAAATCCAGCATATGTGAGAAATCACTTGCAAAGAATTAACTTAAAAGAATGTTAATCCTATCAAGGACGATGTTTTAAAACTCAATTTTATATTGCAAATCTTGGTTATAGATCTCTACAAGGCCATTTAACTGGAGTCTTAGAAGAAGCCATGAACAAGTACTTGGGGTAAGATGTGGAGCTCAGATGTCATGCCCAATTATGGGAATCCAAAGAGTTTATGGGCTATTGTTTATTCTAGGCAATTTTTTGATATATAAAGGTAATATAACAATCTGTGTGACTGAAGCCTTACATTCTAGATTTTCTTTGGAGACCAATCCATTGAATGATTTATTTTTTAATTTGCTATTGGTACCAAAAATCATAAAAATAATACTTCTTTATTTAAATAATTCAATTTTCACAAACAATTACAGCTTATTCAGGTAACCTTACTAGGTAGTCTTTAAAATATTAAAATTGTTCCTAGAAAGCAGAGAGCTTTTATAGATGTGCAGAGTTCTCCTCAATCCTTACTATGTTCTAAGTCTTATTTTTCACACAGAACTAAATAAAAATTTTTGTTATTATTATTTTGCTGTCCATTTTCTCATTGTTAAATATGGATACAGGATATATGGTAAAACAATCAAAAGCAATAATATACACAATGTTTCTACTTAGTTATATTTTGTAGTTCCACGGAAGAAGCTACAAATTTGATTCTTTGTAAACATGAACAGGACAGAGGACTGAATTTGAATATTTTATCAGAAAAGTGGAGAGTATAGTCCAGCAGGTCATATAAAACACTACTCACTGTAGGAGAGAAATCTTCATGGGAGTACAGGGATTTTGATATGAACTGTGCACTGTAGGGATCTGTTGTAATGTAACAAAGCTATGTCAAAAACAGAATGATTTCAGGGAATTTCCACTTTGCATTACTGTAATTTACCTAGAATTCAATTGGAGAAAGTTTAGGCAATTGTTGGGAAATGATAAATAAAAAAGATTTCAATTTTTATTTGAATTGTCTGCCATTTACTTACATATAACATTAATAATAAAAACCATTCAATTTTGTTTTTTAGACGTTTTTAAAAGGTTATTTATTATATTTTAATAACACAGAGTATCATGAAACTTGTTTACTCTAACACAATCAGACTTTCTATTAAATAACTAAAAATCCTAAAAAAGGGTCAGAGGCCATTGACATCTGAATGGATGCTCCAGTTTGAGGACCACAATAAATTTTATTGTAGAATATTCTACCTTTTAGAAAATTACTAACTCTGAATTTAGGAAAAATGTATCCTTAACATAAGATAGTTTTCTGTACATGTCTCCTATGGAATAAGATATAAATTAAAACTAAATAACAAATAACTTCTGTGGAAAATTTGAGTTTGTAATTCACGATTTACACAAATGGAAATGCACTATTACAATTTGTTGTCTGTTCATTTATTTAATAATGCATGTTATTTTTATTATTATTATTTTAGGTGGAAGATTTTGTTTTTATTTATTTATATTTTACTCATCAGCCTAGCTCACAGAAACCTCAAACTCCTAGGCTCATGCAATCTTCCTGCCTTTGTACCATTCCTTTGTATATTTCTCAAGGTTTATTTAAGTATTTACCTATTAATGGACAGGTGTGTGTTTCTAAGATTTTGTTGTTTAAAGAAGTTATATGAACATTTTGTTATAGGGATTGGTTCTTTTTTTTCTTTTGCACAAAGTATTACTGAAGAATAAATAGGTAGAAATGAGATTATTAGAGAAAAGGGTATGTGCATATTTTACTTACTTATTATAGCATTTTTTGCCTGGTCACCCAAATATACAACATGAAACATAAACACTAAAATATAAGTGTACAATATAAATACCCACAATGATAACAGGTAAGTTTTTATTTTTATTTTTATTTATTTCAATAGCTTTAGGGGATACCTTTTTTGTTACAAAGGTATTTCTTTTAATAAATGTAGGTTTTTAAAAAAAACATTCATTATGCAGTACTATCACAATACAGATGAACTTAAGAACAGCTCAAGTATTCAGTGAAATACTGAGAGGTGAACTGAATTTTTTTTTTAATCATAACCAGAAAATCTTATGTGTTTACTTGCTTGTTGAGTCTTTGCCAATCGAATCTTTTTTTTTTTTATTTTTGAGACAGCGCCTCAAGCTGTTCGCCTGGGTAGAGTGCCATGGCTTCCCTGCTTACAGCAACCTTCAACTCCTGGGTTCAAGTGAGTCTCCTGCCTCAGCCTCCCAAGTAGCTGGAATCACAGACACCCGACACAACGCCCGGCTATTTTTTGGTTGCAGCCATTATTGTCATTTGGTGGGCCTGAGCTGGATTCGAACCCACCACCTTAGGTGTATGTGGCTGGCGCCTTAGCTGCTTGAGCCACAGGTGCCGAGCCTGCCAGTGGAATCTTTTCTGCTTTGGTGATTAACTTTCCAGTGCCTCTTTTCTTTTCCCGAGGCTGATCTACTCAGGCAAGAAAAGTAAAAGCAGAGCCAAAAAAGAACCTGTCCTAGCCACCCTGTGTAGGCCTTAGCCAAGCCACAGGCGTTTCTGTTGTCTGTATGTTCCTCCCTTGTCATGCGCGGGGCCTAGATTGTAACCTAGTAACTTCTTTAGGCTTCCGTTGCCTTTGAGGGCAGGTAGCTCAATTGGTCTCAAGGAGGAGGATAAATCTGACCTTCCCCCTGAGCCCGGGACCTTGAGGATGATGTCATGTCTCTCTCTGTTTTATGACGCACATGTGCACTCTTGCCCTGAAAAGTGGATAAAAGAGAGGCGAGAGATTGGGGTGAGGGGGCTCAGTTTTGGAAATGCTGTTTTTCTGCTTTCCTGCAGCCGAAATAAAGCTGCTTCCTCTAACCAACTGGTGCCTGGAGTCTTCTGTCTATGTCGGTTTCCCGCTACGCTACCAGTACCTTTGTTCATGATCACCAGAAAGAATCTCAATTTTCCAGCAGTGTTTCCTTTTAATTTCCGTATGTGCACTTACTGCTTGAGCATCCTCAGGAGTTTTAAATCTTGCATGGCATTTTGTATCTCCTTCTAGCAAATCAACATAAACAACTTCTGAGATGGCCGCCAAAGTATCCCGGACTTGTTTTCTTCCAGGTAGAGGCTCAGTGCTAACAATCTCCACAATCACTCCACTCACATTGTATTTGTATTTGTATTAACTTTCTCCTGGGGGGTGGGTAGACACACTCTTTACTGTTGGTTTCTTCATCTTTTGTTCCAGAATTAGGAGGTACCCCACAATCTGTTTCCATTTTGTTTGGGATATTGTTTTTTTTTTTTTTAAGAAGCCACACTAGCTTATTGCAGTGCTAAATACTCTTTTTTTCAAATCCATGCATTCACTCTTTGACAGTACTCTTAATTGTATAACCTCTTCTCCCATTTCATGTCTCTCTTTATGTTTTTTCTTATGTTTCCTTTTTGTTTTTAAGATAGAACTATCTTTTACGTCACCAGTATCCTTTTTTTCTAAATCTATTTTCTCTAGAAACTTTTGAAGCTTCTTTTTGAATGATGTCTTTCTGAGCCATTTTCTTTACTTTTGATCTGGGAGTTAGGGCTTCTGCATCTTCAGAGGTGCTTCTCTTCCTCTTCCCTGTTCTGACTTCAGGTAAGCTAGATACTTCAACTCTTTCCTTTTTTTCTTTTTCTTGGAGGGTGGCTTTTGGGGCTCAGTAGTTTCTACTTCAGAGCTCTTAGATGTGAGTCTCGATCTTTTTATTTTACAGACACTCACATTGCTTGAATCAGTATTTAACTCTTTCACCTGGACATTGTCCTCTTTCTTCATTCGGCCTTTTTTCTTCTTTTTCTTTTTCTTTTCTTCAACTGCTCTTAAGGAAGGAATGGGTTTATTCTTTCCTGTCTTAGGAAATATGCCAGGTTTTCTTGGTGCTTCCTCTGGTGGGTTGTTAAGAAACTCAATAGCTTTTGCTGCTTGTTCTTTTGTTTCAAATTCCACAAAAGGCAAATCCCTTTGGATCTCTAGTAGACTTATAATGAGGTATACTTATGTGAACAACATTGCCACATTTCCCAAATACTCTTTCAATCCAGCTGTGATTAACATTTTAAGGAAGTAACTCCACATACACTGTCCTCTCATCTTCATCCTTTGGTCTTTCACCCAGTGGGGTTTTCCTTCTGATTTTGGTACCTTCTAAATCCAGCTCTACAACAGCTGAATTTTTCAAAGCTCTGGCTATTAACTTCCCATCAGTAGTTAATTTTTTCATTTTGTTGAAAGACACCAGGAGTGGTATATCAACATATCCATTTCTAGATTTTTCTATCTGCTTATGAAGAAATGGGTCCTTGTAAAGATTTGCATCCCCAAACCAGAAGTCTACTTGCTTTGCAATATCTGCAAGCACCTGTTTAACTCCAGAACTTTTCTTTTTTTCTACTTCCTTTTTCTTTTCAGTGCTTTCTTCTTCCATTGCCTTTTCTTGGTTTCCACTTTCAGTTTCCATTCTCAGTTCAATTCCCAATATACAGGGTCAAGTTACTGGGTCCTCCAGCCCTTCTCGTCTCCTGATCAACAGATAAGATTTTGACATGTATAATAGTTTCTTAGGATTGCTGTAATAAATTACCACACACTGAATGGCCTTAAACAACAGATTTTTTTTTCTTTTATATTTCTGGAGAATACAAGTCTGAGGTCTGGTTGACAGTAGGGCCATGCTTTCTGTGAAGGTTCTTTCCATGCTTCTCTCTGAGCTGCTGACGTTTGGCAATTCTTGGCATTCCTTGGCTTGAAAATATAATATTCTCATGTCTGCCTCCGTCTTTGCATGGCATCCTCCCTGGGTGTCTCTTCACATCACCCTCCTTCTGTGCCTGTCTGTGTCCAAATGTCTCTTACAGTGACACTAGTCATTAGATTAGGTCCCACTTTAATCCAGTATAACCTCATTTCAACATGATTATATCTGCAAAGACTATATTTCCTAACAAAGTCACATTCTGAAGTTCTGAGTGGACATAATTTTGGAGGGATGTTATTCAACCCAGTAAAACATGCATGTGTTTTTTTATTCCTTATGTAATCAAACTTCTACAACTATTATTCTTATAAAATAAAATCATATTTACACATAATATCAGGTCTGACAATTAAGTTTGTGAACTCATTCTAAAAAAAGTGCTACATACCCTTTGTGATGATTATCACTATAGTCATCCTAAGGGAAGCTATGAATTGCCACCAATGCCTAGTCCATGCTTCAAAGCAATTTTGGAATGACCATCAGAACTATCATCACATGTCACACAAAAACATGCAACAATGGTAATGAATGCCACTAAGCAACACACTACTATGCATTGACACGAACACAGCTATGAGACACTGATAAAACAAGGTTATAGACCTTACCGATTTATTAGTAAAGTGCTGTCAAGGTAAGTGAATAATGGCAAATTTGCAAACTTAATTGTCAGACCTTATTTTAATAATAGCTCTGATAGTCATTCCAGAAAAAGAGTTCCAAAATTGCTTTGAAGGGAGTACTAGCCACTAGCATTGTGTATAGCTTCTCAGAGGGAGTACTTCAAAGGTAACTGTAGTGAAATTCAGCAATGAGCTATGTAGCACATTTTCTAGGATTAGTTTGCAAACTTAATTGTCAGACTCTGTATTTGCAATTTATTACTTAAACTAATATTGACATATAGTACATATTAACTTCATCTCACTTTTAAAAAACTATTTTGTAGTATTCAGCAACCAATCCTTTGTTAGTATCTACCACTGTAGGTTGATTACAATAATTCATTTTTACAAACAATGCTATAATTTTTTTTGAGTCTCTCTTGTCACCCTCTGTAGAGTACTGTCCTATCATAGCTCACAGCAACCTTAAATTCTTGAGCTAAAGCAATTTTCTTGCTTCAGCCTCCTAAGTAGCTGGGACTACAGGGCACCCACCACAATGCCCAGCTATTTTTAGAGACGGGGTTCTCTCTCTGACTCAGGCTGGTCTTGAACTGTGAGCTCAAGCAATCTACCCACCTCAGCTTCCCAAGTGCTAGTATTACAGGCGTGAGTCACTGTGCCCAGAAACACTATGATTTTAGAGCAGGAGTTGGAAAACTATGAACTATGAATTAAATTTGGCTAGATGCCTGTTTTTGTAAATAAAGTTTTATTGGAACACAGACGTCCTTGTGAGAATCACAGCTCCAGTAACAAGTGAACATGCAACTAAAGTGCTTCTGTCAGGTGTAGAAAACCTGCAGTCTTGAAAACTGAGGAAGACGTTAAGATCCAGATGGGTGCCTGTCAACTTTTGGCTCAGAGGAGGCTGTGGTGCAATGTTCTTCAGTTATCCCAAATCTGGGTTCAGCTGACACCAGCCATCTCACCATGTCGCCTAAGTTTGATCCCAATGAGATCAAAGTCATGTATCTGAGGATTGTGACCCAAAGAAATTAACCTGCAGCATGTGAACAGTAGTAGTCAGTGCCATGATACAGCCATAGAAGAGATAACCAGGTGCCTGGCATTAGAGACTGCAATGGAAGCTGGTCCCAGCAGTGGCTTCTTCTAAATGTCACTCTTCCAGAAATATTCTAATAACAAATTTGCAGAAAGAAAGAAAGAGAGAAAGAAAGAAAGAAAGAAAGAAAGAAAGAAAGAAAGAAAGAAAGAAAGAAAGAAAGAAAGAAACAAGAGGAAGGGAGGGAGGGAAAGAGGGAGAGAGAGAAGGAAGGAAGAAGGAAGGAAGGAAGGAAGGAAGGAAGGAAGGAAAGAGAGAGAGAATTGGGCTAAATCAGCCTACATTTCTGCCACATTCTTAAGTAGCAAAAATGGAAAAATGCTTTCCTCCTCTGTAGGATGTAAGGTTTATCACCCATTAGTACTTAGATGCCTCTGATTTTTCCCTACCTGTGAACCAGTGATCATGTAAACAAAAACATTTGGACCCCTGTAATATTTTTGCAGAAAGTAGATGAATTCTGAAGAATGGCTATAGATTATTTTAGACTTAAAAAGCAGCTCTGATTGCAAGTAGGGTGCCAGATGTGGCATCACAGCTAAAACAATGTGTATAAAGATGTTTGTACATAGTATGTAGTCATTGATTTGTAAAATGCATTTACTTTATTTCAACTAAAAAAGTGAATGATAGGAGAGAGAACTTGCTGCTGGGCATATCCTAGAGCCCACTTTTTAATGGATTTGTTTGTTTTTTTTCTTGCTGATTTGCTTTTCTTTGTTGATTCTGACATTAGCGCTTTACTAGATGTATAGTTTGTGAATATTTTTCCCATTCTGTAGATTATCTATTTGGTGTGTTGGTTATTTGGTTAGGTGTGAAAAAAAATCCTTTTAATTTACTCAATTTATTTGTTTTTGTTGCTGATGTGATTGCCATTAGGGTATTTATCCTAAATTCTTTGCCTAGACCAATAACTAGGTCTTCTTACATTTTACATCTTCTTCTAGGATTTTCCCACATCTTCTAGGATTCTTATAGTTTCATGCCTTACATTTAAGTCTTTTAAATCTTGAATTAATTTTTTGTGAGTGATGAGAGATATGGATCCTGTTATATTATTCTCCATGTGGCTGGCTACCCCACATTCCCAGCACCATTTGTTAATAGGGCTTTTTTCCTCCAATGTATATTGTTGCCCACCTTTTTTATTTTGAACTTATCTTCATTTTGTTTAACTTTCATCTAACTAGCTAATTTTGTATTTATCTTATTACATTGTGTAATCAATTCATTGATAACTATATACTTGTAATTAATATAAATAATTAAATAGACATTTCACTCCTTACACTGATTTAAATTATATCAACAAAGGAATGCTTCATCACACCAATATAAGTTGATTTTGTATATGACCTGATTCATGTTGGAATATCACTTCAGGGACAAATAGCTACCTACTCACATGTGCCTTTTTATGAGTAAGGTCCTCATCATAGAGGTCTTTTGAATTAGATATCTAAATATAGTTTCTCTTCACAATAAAACTTTTATACTGTGTATTTCAGCAGTCCCTTAATCCTGTCTACACATCTCATCCTCATATTCCATCTTTGCTGTCATATGCACTCAGATCATCATAATCATTCTGTTAGTATTGGAAACATGTCCCATCGGCATTGCATTAAAAAAATTATTGATGACAAGGCCAATTGCCTTACGAGTTAATAAATGTTAAGGTGGCACACGAAGATAATGGATATTCCACATTCATTTAAATAAGGAGAGATTGGTTAGAAACAAACATGTAGAATTGTTGAGAAACAGAAAGAAAACTGAGGAAAAAATAAACAGTCCATTGAGACAAGTAAATATGATATTGGAGCATTTACAGAACAATTTTGTGGGGGTAGTTGATGAACACGAACACAGACCTGAGTGACATCTGAAGGTATGAGCCATTATGCTGCCTCTGTTAAATAGACATAGAAAGAGATTTCTTAGGCTTTCTCTTTTAGTGTTCGTATTCAATGAAATGTGTACAAAAACATTGGCCCTTCACACAAGGAAAAATAAAATCACTCCATGGTCTGTTCTTTCCATAGCTCATTTGGAGATCCATCTGGGATTTAGATACTTGGGCAAAGGCATCAGTTGTCCTTATTACTCATGTGCTGACAGGTTTATTGCTGGGATTCAAAGTTTATGAAGTGCCTTTGCACAGGCATTTTTCCACCTTTTCCCGTATTTCCTTCATCTTTATACCATAGATGATGGGGTTGACCATTGAGGGTATAAGAAGATAGAGATTGGCAAGGAGAACATGTGCATGAGGTGGGATATTGCCACCAAAGCGATGGATGATAGCGGAAAAGAGTCCAGGTCCATAAGAGATAAGGATGACAAAGAGATGGGCTGAGCAGGTGTTGAAGGCCTTGAAGGTGGCATCTCGAGAGTTGAGACGAACTACAGACTGAAGGATGAGGGCATAAGAGAAGCCAATGAGCAGCAGATCAAGTCCCACCACAAGCAGGATCACAAAGAGCCCATATATACGATTAGGTCTGGTGTGGTTACAGGCCATTTTTGCCACAGCCATGTGATCACAGTAGCTATGAGGAATTACTGTACGGCAGAAGGTCAACCTTTGAACGAGAAAGGGAACGGGGAGGACAAGAATCATCCCCTTAGCTAGAGCCAGCAGTCCCAGGCGTCCAACTAGGGAATGGCTCATAATTGTGTTGTACCGTAATGGCACACACACAGCCACAAAGCGGTCAAAGGCCATTGCAACAAGTATGGCTGATCGCACCACCGATGTTCCATGGATGAAAAACATCTGGGTGAAACAGGCCTTGGCAGTTATGTCCCGATCATTGAACCAGAAGAGGAAGAGAAGCTTGGGCACCAAGGCCAGAGTGGATATGAGGTCAGCCACCAACAGCAGAGCCAGGAGCAGGTACATGGGTGTGCGAAGTGTGGGCTCTATGACCACCAGGAAGAGGATAGCACCATTGCCAATGAGGATAGCCAAAAACATGGAGAAGAAAGTAACAGATAGCCATAAGTTCTGTGACTCTAAGCCAGGTATGCCCATCAGAGTGAAGGTCATGAAGCCGGAATGGTTGAAGATTAGCATGGTAGAAACATGGTGGTTGCTTAGGCACCTGCCAATAAGACATGGGTAATGGCTTGTTTTAATAGGTTTGGGTTATAATGACTTGCTGAGATATGGCCTAGAGCAGAGGTTCTCAACCTGTGGGTCATGACCCCATTGGACTATGTTAAAGGTTTGTGGCATTAGGAAGGTTGAGAACCACTGGCCTAGAGGATGATGGCAGAATGACTCCTTAGGATTATCAAATCCATAATCTGGTTTAAAGTGTACCTCTAAGTACCTACCTTGTTTTCACAATCATTACTTTATGAGTCTTTGTCTTCTTTTCTGTATAAGGGAAGTTGTACTGGAACTCTACTCTCACCGTTCCCAGTTTAACAATTCTATACTTCAATAAATATTTGTGAAGTGTGAGTAACTGAAGTAGGAGAAACCAACTTTATCCCAGACAATATGGAAGAGCCTGACAGTAGAGCTATTCCCTTCTCATTGAGGAGCATCCAAAATATATATAAAGAGAGAAAACATACTTCCTTACCCCTCATTCCAGGAGTGCAGACCTGTTAGAGGAAATCTGTAAGTTCCTTTGATTTTATTTTTTGTTTCTCTGGGAAAGGTCCACTCTTGGGTGGTGATTCCTTTCCTACCCATAGTGATTTCTGGATTTTTATTTTTGGACAAAATATAAAAGATATAATGTGCCAATAAGGATTATTTTCACTGAAATAATGTATATGTAACTTATATAATTCTATAATTGCCTTAAATAATGTAAAAATTGACTGTCTTCCACTTTCTCCCAGGGTATGCACATTTGCACTCTGCTAAACAGTCCTTGGAGGCTTTTGACCTGGCTCATACGTGACTCTCTAACACACTACAGCTGGAATTCATGTGTAAATTTTATTATCTTTAATTATAAAGTATTTACTTAAAATTAGTCCACTGAGGTACCCAAGAGTACTCATTGATTTTTCAGTTCTTATCATGAATTGAGCAGAATTTGACTCTCCTTTCACGATCTGCAGACAGTCTAGGCAGTAATTAAGTCAAGACCTCTTTCCACCTCTGTGGCACCTGCTATCTCCCCCTTCTCATACATTGTTCATTCCATCTATATATATTTTTTAGGTCATAG
>NW_003852396.1:34087185-34093623 GCF_000181295.1 Otolemur garnettii
CAATCATCCTTGGAAAATAGTAATACAGGACAGAGTTGAAAGGCACTTTGCCCTCAGTGTTTGCCTATGCAGACACTGAGAACAAGTGTTAGTCAGTTCTGATAGAAGCAAGTGACATGCTAAATGGAGTTTGCTGACATTTGTAGATCCTATGTAACACAAGAAAACAAGCTTAAGATGAGACAGAGATATTTATTTAGTCATATGGCTAAGATCTCCTTAGTTATATTAGAAGCCCACTGTAGAACACACATGACATATTCATGACTGTGTGACATGACTTTGTCAATCATTAAATTTGTTAACACTATCACAGGATATAATTTCCATTATAAAATGCAGAGAAACATTCAAATATTTGAGTTATTCCTATGGAAGTTAATGACTCCAAAATATTCATTTCAGGTTATCTGTAGTACTATGAAATTTTGCATTTATAGGAATTATAAAACATACCAAGATCCTTGGGGCTTTCTTTTACATTGTAGAAATATAAATATGATTTGCCTGTACCAAGTATTTTCTGCATATTCTTGGACCTTGAAAAAATTATTCTTACCTCATTCCAGATACGTTCTAGAATCATTAGTTATCATGCTTGTTTGTATGCAGACCCCAATTACCCAGTTAAAGATTCTCTTTGCTTTCATTATAGACAGCTGATCTTAAACAACAAAAATGCTTGGTGTATAACAGTCCTTATAGGTTACTTTTTAGCCATGCTTAAATCAGTTAAAATATGGGACTCATAAAAATCCCATTAAAATTTTGTTAAATTTGCCACGAAAGATTACACAGAATTTATGCTACCAGATTCTTCCAAATCCTTAAAACTGGTCTGCTTTGGGTTCGGTGCCTGTAGTACAGTGATTACGGCACTGGCCACACACACCAAGGCTGACAGGCTTGAACTCAGTCTCAGCCAGCTAAGCAACAATGGTAACTGAAATAGAAAAATACCTGGGCATTGTGTTGGGGGCCTATAATTTCAGATACTTGGGAGACTGAGGCAAGACAATTGTGTAAGCCCAAAAGTTGGAAGTTGCTGTGATGCCACAGCATTCTACGTAGGGTGACATAGTGAGACTCTGCTTAAAAAAAAAAAATACATAAAAAAATCTGTCTTCTTTGACAGAGCAACTTGACTATGCTTAGTCTAAACAGTCAAAGAAGAAAGTAATTAATGGTGCATTAACTAGTCTTTTTTTATTGATTCAGAAGCTAATGAGACATAAGACAGAATGGGAATAACATTATGGATAGAGAGTGATGAAGGGGGGTACCATTAAAGGGACAGAAGAACTGTAGGTCATATTCTACTGCCTGATCTTCACTCCTGCCTGCTTTCCAGGTAAATTAAATGTTTATATAGTTACCCTGATTAAAATTCCAGTCTCTATCACCATCTCTGCAAATATTTATATCCTTCCACTTTTCTAACTCTTTTCCTCACTAAACTGACCTTTTTTTATAGCATCAAGATCTCTTTCCTTTTATCCTTCATGACCCTTGCCCCCTCTCAGTGCACTAATTATTGCAACATAAACAAAATGGTACACAGTTCTAACAGGATACCTCATTAATTTGTAGATTTTAATTCTCAACTAGGCCCTCAATTGTCAATAATTGCTTCTTATGTACAATTTCTTTCAAAAGGCATTACTTTCTGGAAGGCCAATAGCTGTTGCCTCACCTTTAATTTATTGGTGCTCTCAACATTTTCCATTTGCCACAGAGGAAATAAACATAGATACAGCCTTTCATATTTTGAAAAATAAGTCAGGCCATGAATTATTGGCTAAAAAAGAAGTAGAAAACATAATATCTCCTGACAAGACTGCCTTTATTCCATTGCCTTGACACCAGCCTCTGTAGCATTTAGAGGAGGTGTGTTCTTAATAAGACTGATGGTTCTCTCAAGCCAAATAAAGTTCATGAAAGGAGTTAGAGGACTGAAGGTATTTTTATGCTTTTGGTACACCAATACTCAACACCCAAACTACCCATCCACCATCATCAACACACAATACCCTCTGTACTCTTTGCCACCACAATCTATCTATCTATCTGTGAGCAGTAGCACAGAAGAATAGAATTCAGATCTAAAAAAAAAGAAATTTAGTTAGATCTGAGCACTCATCCCCCCCTCAGATGCCTTCAGAATCTCATCAGGTCTCACATCCTTATTTAGTGTTGCCACTTGAAGGAAACTTAGTCTTCCTAGTCATGCTTTATCGGGAATATTTTTTCTCACTGAATAGTTTTGGAATCTCCTAATTATATGGAATATTCAATTTCTTACCTCCCCATCACTTCTAAAATCTTTTAGAAATCATTAAATCAGTAGCCTTTGCATGCTGCAATAAAATCCAAGGTGAGAAGCAAATCAAGGGCACAATTTCACACATGGTAGCTTCGAAGAAAATGAAATACTTAGGAATATACCCGAAAAAGAGGTGAAGGATCTTTACAAAGAGAATTATGAAATCCTAAGAAAAGAAATAGCAAAGACATTTATAAATGGAAGAACATATCATGGTCTTGGCTGGGAAGAATCAACATCGTCAAAATGTTTATACTTCCCAAAGCAATCTACTGATTCAATGCAATCCTCATTGAATTACCAACATCATATTTTGAACAACTGGAAAAAATAGTATTTCATTTTGTACAGAACCAGGAAAAAACGAATATAGCCAAGGTTATTCTTAGTAATAAAAACAATGCTCGAGGCATCACCCTACAGGACTTCAGGGTATATTATAAGTCTACAGTAATCAAAATAGCATGGTGTTGGCACAATAGAGACATAGACAAATGGAAAAAAATCGAAAACCAAGAGATGAAACCAGCTGTACTCACCATCCCATCTTTGATAAATCAAGCAAAAGCATACAGTGGAGAAAAGAATTCATATTCAACAAATGATGCTGCAAGTACTGGATAACCATATGTAAAAGACTGAAACTGGACCCACATCTTTTACCACTGGCACAAATTGACATGATATGTAGAAAAGATTTAAATCTAAGACACTAAATGATAAAAATCTTAGAAGAACGTGTGGGGAAAAACTTTTGATGATGTTGGACTGGGGAAAGATTTTCTGACAAGGACTTCAGAGGCCATTGTAACAATAACAAAAATTAACAAATGGGGCTTAATTAAGTTGAAAAGCTTCTGCACAGCTAAGGACATAACAAGCAAAGCTAAAAGACTACCTGCAGAATGGGAAAAGATATGTGTCGGGTATTAATCTGACAAAGGGTTGATAACTAGAATCTATAGGGAACTCAAGTCGACAGAAAAGGAGTAAACAATCTCATCTACTTCTGGGCAAGAGATATGAACAAAACCTTCTCTGATGAAGAGAGGCGAATGGCTAACAGACATTTGAAAAATGGCTCATCAACCCTGATCATCAGAGAAATCCAAATCAAAACCACCCTGAGAGATCACCTAACCCTAGTGAGAATAGCTCACATCACTAAGTCTCATGGTTGCAGATGCTGGTGTGGATGTGGAGAGGTGGTGGAACTGCAAGGTAATGCAACCTTTTTGGAAAGAAGTATGGAGAATCATCAAAGAACTCCCATTTGATCCTTCAATCCCATGACTAGGTATTTACCCAGAAGAAAAAAAATCACTTTATTATAAGGCATTTGCACTAGACTGTTTATCATGGCTCAATTTATAATCATGAAAATGTGGAAAAAATCTACATGCCCACCAATCCAGGGGTGATTAACAAACCTGGATAGAGTTGGAACACATTATTCTTAGTAAAGTATCACAAGAATGGAGAAGCAAGAATCCAATATACTCAATTCTAACATGAAGCCCATAGATAATCTATTATACCCCCACATAAGAGAAAAATTCAAGTCAAGTCAAGGTGGGGGGGCAGGAAAATGAGCAAGCAGGCAGAGGGGAGGAGAAAGGAGGTTGGTGGTTATGGTGTATGCCAACCTCTTGCCAACAACTATAAGAGAGACTTTCCCTAACAAATGCAATGAGTGTAACCTAATTCTTTGTACCCTCAATGAACATGAAACAATAATAAAAAAAAAAGAAATCATAGGTTATTGTCAAAAAATTACCTTTTTCAACAAAATTCAAATTATCTTCTTCCTCTAACAAAAAACTGGCTATGCTCTGAGCATATCACATTCTGTAGTCACATGAAATGGAAGTTTCTTTGATAAGCCTCACTGCTCATGGACTTCAGATCCTAAAGTGGGGGTATGTTTTGTATTTTCTTGCTCTCCACTAAACTTCCCAGATCTTTGCTTCTTTTTCTGCTTTAAAAACCCAGGTCCCTTTGACACCTACACTGTCAGATCACACCTCTTCCCACTCTCTTTGCAGTTATCGATTATCCTCCAGTCGCCTTTCCTTATCAAGTTAGGTTTGTGTGTCTGTCTTGCATATCGAACTAGGTTTTTGATCCCTTTCCTTCTGTCATTACTCCTGTCATAATTGGGGCCTATAATTAATTTATGTCATCAATAAAAAAGGAGCTTGGTCTTTTATTTCTTGATCTCCTCATTCCCAGGGTTTTTTTCTTCACTTCATTTCAGTCACTCACAATATCATAAATAATACGCCAGCATAACTGCACCTCCTTTAACGTCTTGTTTTTAAGGGTCTTAACATTGAGCTTACGTTTCTCCAGTTCACACTTCTCAGTTCTCTGACATCACAAGGATTTCTAATCTAACACTACTAACTTTTTCTCTCTGCTGCTATCTTCACTCTTCACTGGGTTAAAAAGTATGTTCCATTGCTAAACCCCCTTCTTTGTGTTTATACTCTTTGCTCTTCTCTGCCTTGATTAACTAATATAGTAAAAGTGAAATCCTTGTTCAATTCAACTACCCACTTAGCATCTATTCCTGAGCAGCTGACCCTGACTCCCAGGAAACACATGACAATGAGCACTGATTCTAGTTTAACCACAGTCCTCAGAAAAGTTGTTAGCACACCAGACCAATGACATATCTCTATTTATACCTCCAGTCTCTGAGAAAAGTTACTGTCCTTAATCTCCCAACACTTCCACTTTCCACCTCAAAATTTTTCTTTCTTTTTGATAAGAAAATAGAAGAAATGAAAGCAGAATCCTCTCATTTCTCCAGCAACAAAATTAGCACTCCCTCCATTGGTAACATTTTCCTATTACAGTGGCTCGCCTGCTGCAGTTTGATTTAAAGCTTACTCATGTGCTTCTGAACTGAATCACAGTTCCTTTTCCTCCTTCCTCGCTTTGTTCCTGCCATGACAACCTCTCTCTGGCCTCATCCATGTTCCTTTCTCTAGTGAGACTTCCCACTACTCATTTGCACCATTATCAGTTCAACCAGTATGATCTAACTTTTGATCTAACTTCTTAATCTTTCTGCTTTTCTCTTGCTTCCATACTGCTTGTTGCACATACTGCAGGCATATCATCTGCAAAATATTTAAAAATATAAATAGCATGCTATCACAACCCTCAACGTCTGCTTATTATATGAAAAATAAAATGTACCAAGATGTACAAGGCACTGGAGTGCTCTCTGGTCATAAATACTCATGACACTCATGACAGGCAATGTATCACCTTGCACTTCACCTTCTACCACTCTCCTCCCTTGGTGACTTTACCCTTGGCTTTTTTGCTCTTTGAGCATGATAAGCTTCTCCCTGCCTCAGGGTGCTTGTTCACTCTGTTCCAGCTCCTCATAAACCTTCAGGAGACTTACTCTCTATTGTTATGTGGGTCTGTGAAATAGCATTGCTTCTTAAGCTTGTATTATAATACTGGTTACATATTAAAAACATTGGAGGAATATAAAAAATCCCAATGCCTAGACTCCACTGGATGAAAGGAATCAGAGCCTAGAGACCTATTCTTTCAGAGCTTGTGGGCATATTTCCTGGTGCAGCCATGCTGACAATGAGGAGCCCAATAGCTGAGTCAGGAACTGTGCATGCAAGGGGCACAACACTATGTTTCTTCTTTTTCTTTGTGGTCTTCTTTTTGTCCTCTTTCCTACTCCTTCTTCATTATCCTTTGTCCTATAGATACATTTGCAAATGAACAGACAGCCATGTTAAATATTATAACTTAGAACTAAAAGAATTTGAAGGGAGCATGACGAGACTTTTGTCTCCTATACAAGGAAAATTTTGAGGAAGTACAATTTGCTATAACCAAGAATAAGGACTAAAATTAGTCAAATGGATAAATGAGGGAAGAGGATTGTGGCTATAGGAAATAATAAATGAAAAGACACAATATCAGAAACTTTAAATATTGAGGAAATAGTGAGAATTTCAGTGTGAACTTGCTGCAAGTCATGGAGTCCTGGAGACAAGTCAGATGTGAATCCCTGCCTAACAGCACATTTTCCCTGGAATGGTTCTTTCCTTCCTTCTTTGTTTCTTTCTTTCTTT
>NW_003852396.1:34093643-34097474 GCF_000181295.1 Otolemur garnettii
TTTTCACTTATCCTCTCTTGCCCGTATCATGGCTTTTCCCTTATCTGTGCCTGGCACTTATGCTAAATTTCTTTCTTTTAAGTGATTCCTCTCATTAACTAGTGTTTATACATTATGAACCACTACCTCCACTTGTCATCTCTGATAATGTCTCTGCATTATTTTAAGGCCATGAATTATTTATTTATTTATTTATTTTACTCCGTCAATTCCTTAAATCCTCTGAAAACTTGTTCAACTTTCAGAAGGGAGGCAAAAGTTTTTGGATCTCTGTGGTAGAGATTGCTTGAGTGTCTAGAAAATACATAAACGTTAGTCAAATATAATCAGTTGGAACTGCACATAGAAGGAATGTACAGAAAACAATCTGAAAAAAGAGGGGGCAGGACTAGTTGTTTTCATTATTTAAAATGAACTTACCTAGAAATGTTTGTCCATCACGTGCCTCAGAAAACACTATGTCTATCTGTCTGTCTCTCTCCTCTTTCTAATGGCTGGAAAGGAAAAGCCTAAGAATGAGTTCCCTGCCCGCCAGGCTTTCTTCCTCTGTTTCTTTCCTGCTATGCAATATATATAAGCTTTCTTACTATCTAGTAGGCCAAGACTCTTCCACTATACAAGGGACATTTTGAAGGCTATGATTTCATCTTCTAAATATCCTAGAGACAGTCATGACTCTCCAGAGGTCAAGGATGCAGGAAGGATGGAAGACATAGTTCATTAGGGAATCCCCCTGGACTTCTTATTCAAGGTGCAACATGACCTAAAAAGCAGTGCAGAGAACTGTAATTATAACCATTCCCAGTTTTCATGGAATGATATAATGATGGTGTTATGGGACTTTTCTCTATTTGTTCTAAAGTTTCCTCAAGCAGAAAATCTTTGTTAACTCCATAATACTGGAATATCCTACAATGTAATATATACGGTACACAATGTTGGAATGCCCTACAACATAATACGTACAAAGAAACAGAGTAACTTCACTCAAAGTTATACATACTTTCACCTTTACTACATATTATTGAAATTCTCTTTAAAATATTTCTGTCAAAATGAATGAATTGGGTCTTGAGCAGGCTAAGAAAGCTTCTTCACAGATAGGGACACAACAACTAAAGAAACCTTTAGAATGGGAAAAGATATTCACATGTTATGTATATGATAAAGGCCTAGTAACCATAATCTACAAAGAACCCAAATTAATCAACAAGAAAAGAGAAAAAAAACAAAAACAAAAACATTTATCATTGGGCAAGAGACATGAACAACACCTGTTCCCAAGAAGGCAAATGGCCAAGAAACAAATGAAAAATACTAATCTTCCCTAATCATCAGAGAAATGCAAATCAAAACAACCATGAAATATCACCTACTTCCATCAAGAATAGCTCACATCACAAAGTTGCAAAGCTGCAGATTGTGGCATGAGTGTGGAAAGAATGAAACACTTATATACTGTTGATGGGGAAAGAATTATGAAGAATCCTCAAAGAGCTAAAAATTGACCTTGAATTTGATCCTGTAATTCCATTACTAGGTGTCTACCCAGAAGAAAAGAATCATTGTATTATAAGGACATTTGCACTCGAATGTTTACAGCAGCTCAATTCACAATCCCAAAGATTTGGGAACAACCCAAGTGCCCATAAGCCATGAATGAATACAAACTGTAGTCTATGTATACCCTGGAATACTATTCAGCCATAAAGAAAGGTGGAGACTTCTCAACTTTTGTATTTACCTTAATGCTTTGGAGAATATCCTAAGTATCATAAGAATGGAAAAGCAAGTATCTAATGTCCTCAATATTACTATGAAATTAGTAGATGAACAACTACATGCCCAGGACGTACAGTTACCCAGCACGTGTTCCTCTACCTTCTCCTATTGCTCTGGCTTTGGTGCCCTCAAAACGCCAGCGTGTATCAGGAAACACCTCACAAAGGGGGAAAAGTGGCTTCTATTCTAAGAGTGAACAGCGAGGTTCTTCTTCCAAGACTGGAAAGTTGAAAGGAGATGACCTTCAGGCCATTAAGAAGAAATTGACCCAGATAAAACAAAAAGTGGATTCTTTACTGGAAAACCCGGAAAAAATTGAAAGGGAGCAGAGCAAACAAGCAGCAGTAGAGCTGACGAATGAGCAGTCAGAAGAGGAGCAGAGCAACAGCTCCTCAAAGAAAGATGAAACTAATGTGAAGATGGAGTCTAAGGGGGGTGCAGATGACTCTGCCGAGGAGAGGGACTTACTGGATGATGATGATAATGAAGAGCGGAGAAAGACCAGCTGGAGCTGATCAAGGATGGTGAAAAAGAGCCTAAGGAAGGAGAGGATGACTCTTAAGCACGTAGTGGGGTTTAGAAATCTTATCCCATTTTTTATTTACCTAGGCGCTTGTGTAGATCAAAATTCTCACCAGGTCCTCTCCCTCTAGTATCTTCGCCACATCCTCACTGTTGTCCCCATCCTTGTCCTTCCCATGTTCATTAATTCATACTGCCCTGTGCCTAGTCCCATTTTCACTTCCTTTGATGCTCCTAGTAGTTTTGGTAAGTCTTACCCTGTAATGTTTTGCTTTTAATTTTGATACCTCTTTATGACTTAACAATAAAAAGGATGCATCTTTTAAAAAAGTAAATAAATATTTCACTTATGTGTGGTTCAGCAATGTTTTCACAGTCTATTTACCTTGAATACTATTATTTTATGCCATACTAGTATAAATTATGGAGAAAAAATGTATCAATTGCTTTATTTGTGATTTGTACATTTTAACCTTAATTTTTTTAGTTTGTCCAGTGTCATCAAGATATATCTGCAAAATAAAAATTTTTAGGTAATGTAAATATATATTTAACAATGTACCTTTTATACATCTAGAATTTATGTTATTTCTGGGTCATTAAGTTATCACATTTCATTATGTATTGAAATATATTAATAGCCAACTCCAACTGATTATTACAGTCTATCCTCTCCACGTAGAACCTGGGAGTAAGAGACTCAGAATCAAATCTCATCTCCCTCCCCGCTCCTGTGAGATTATTTATTATAATATGATATATGTCAAATAAATTCATGACTCTTTGTAAGGGCTTTCACTTCTTTATCCAGGTTTTAGTCTAGTAACAATTTGACACAAACTTCTGTATTTTTAAAATAATTTGTAAAGTCCACTAAGGCAAGTCTCTCCACCCTGCTCTTACAGACTTGTATATTCTTAGACTTTTTTAAAAATATATAGATTTTGTTACTTGTCAAGTTCTACAGACTTCCTAATAGGGTTTTAATTGGAGTTCCTTTTAATTTATATATTCACTAGAGAAGATTATATATCTTTATAATACAGAATCTTTCACCTCAGTTTATGTAGTGGCATTCTTTCTAACAATATATTTTTCCATGCATAAAAATCTCTTACTCTATAATTTTTCAAAAATTTTGCCCATCTATTTATGTTGATCTTATACCTGTAAGTCTTGTTGGACTCCTATTATAGTCTAATAAATTGTTTATAGACTTTCTTATACTTGCAATTACACTATCATTCATGCCTCTTAGTTTATTATTATTATTATTTTCCTTCTTATTTCATGACTATGACCTCCAGTATGGAAGGGATAACTAGAAGTGATAGTGGACTTCAATGTATTCTTGCTTTAGGAGTATTTAGAAATTTATTACACATTTCAAATGTATTTTATTTTATTTGTTTACAGACAGGTTTTTACTTGGTCACAGAGGGTGGGGTGCAATGGCATAATCATAACTCAGCTAACTGCAACCTTGAAATCCAGGTTCAATTGATCTGCCTGCCTCAGTCTCCTGAA
>NW_003852396.1:34098196-34105365 GCF_000181295.1 Otolemur garnettii
GACAATTCTTAGTAGTCTTCCTATATAACATGGGATTTTACACACTGACTAGAGTTTTTTTTTTTTTCTTTTTCTGAAAGCATGAGTTTTAGATATGACCTGAAGAAGATTTGAGATATATTGTGATGTATGATGAAGTAAATTATACGAGTGGTAAGGTATACCAAACATACACTTTGAGCATGGGAGAATTGCTATCAAGAGATTGTGTCCTATAGAAAATCTGGTTGTTCATTAATGTAAACGAGATCTCTGACAATAGGATTCACTCAGACAAGCACAATGAACAAATTCCCAGCCAAGAAAACCAGAAGATACAGGTTTGGTCATGTTGACTAAATGGGCTTCTCTGGTTTTCTGTTTCTAAGATAATTACCTCATATGGTGAAAAAAAAAATCCCTCTAACAAACTCTTATCTCCTAGATACAATGTACTGGTATAATTTCGTATAGACTTTCAATGCCTTCTTGCTAATTCTAGAACAAGAAATATAAAAAAATGGCAAGATATCTCTCAAAGCTAGTCACACCACAGCTGATGTAACAGTAGCCATTCTGGGGATGTGTACGCTAGAAAGATTCCCTATAATGTTAGAGTTCCAGGAAGGAGAAAATATAGCAGTATGGGCCGGGATAACCACAGGGAGGAGTAAGAGGGGAAGTGTGTCCTGAGATCCTTGGAGAACATGGCTGTGTTCAGATAACCACAGTGCTTGTAGCCTCAGTGGACTAAAATGTTAAGTGCCTTGAGGTTAACTGTCCCAGGACTGAGATATGAGGAATTGAAACAAACAAACAAACAAAAAAATAATAAATGAAATAAAAAAATAAAAAAAATTCCAGTGGGGTAAATAAGAAATATGTCTTCTTTGGCTCTTTAACAAAAGCCTTTAGCTTCACCTGTGTATTTTGATCTGTTCTACATTGGGAAAAGAAAAATGTGGATGTCCACTTTCCCAGGGAACATAGAAGCTCCCTAGATGTCTCTAGCCTTAAACCCAATACAACCCACCAAACTCCCAGGGGGATGATGAGATAAATTATAGGCAGCGAAGAATGGGGCAGAGGCCAGCAATGCTCTTGCGATCTGTGAATGCTTCTACATTGCTGTGCCTTCTCATTTCTGCTCTCCTGGAATCATGTGAGTTTGGCCTCGGCAAAAACTCTGTAAAAGATATTTCTCAACCTCCAAGAGAAGTCCAAATGTGAAGCCAGTTTTGGAAACTTTGCTTCAACAAAGCAGGGATAATGAGATTTAAACACCAGGAAAAAAAAATTGTTGAATATCAACTCTGGGCAGTCTGAGTGAGAGTTTTAGTTAGCAGGCCCCCTAAATAGGAGCTAAAACTTGGCATTAGGGTGAGGGACTGGAAAGGGAAGCATAGTGGTGGGCTGTCAAAGAAAGAAGCAAGTGATATGGCAACCAGAGTAAAGAATGGGAGGCACTGTGAAGAAAGTTAGACATTTGGTATGATATTAAAATTGTCAATGATTCCCTTGGGCTTTTTTCCCCAATATTTTTACAACAGGCAGAGTTGTGCTCTTGTGCAGAGAGGCTGACAGGCAAGGGTTTGTGGTGACGTTTCAGGGCATAACAAGTCTTTTCCATCCAGGTCCTTTTCCTAAATGTGATGTGATTGCTTTTGGCGTTGGCTTTAATGTCACAAGAGTCAGATTAGTGACTGGGTCCAATGGATGCGTTTGAATTGAGTTATATGCTGTAAAGGGAATGGTGTGAGACTAGGACCTGTGGGATGGGTGCAGTAGGGCTGGAAAAGAGTGAGAATGTCAGAATGCCTGGCCTTATAAGGGATTGGTGTGCAAAGGTCGGGGCTCCTCAGACAGAACAGAGAATAGGAAGTGCAGGTAATGTTCACATACCTCAATCAGTTTAGGAGCTGACCTAATCATGTCATGTGTGGAAATCTGTGCTCAGTCCAGCTTCTACAGAAAAAAATGTCATAAAGTATAATCAGAGACCTGAAGAACAGAAAGAAACCTCACAGAAGAACCATCGAGTTAAGCCCCCCAAGTATGGGTGAGCGAATCTGTGGGCAGAGTGAACACTGTGGACAGACTTGGCAAAAGCTGTTTGGGGTGGGGTAGTGAGTGGGTCCCCTTGCTTCGGCATTCTGGCTCCAGGTCCATTGTCTGTGCTGAGTCTCTCAGTTGGGCAGAGATCTGCATCAGCTCAATGAACAAATCTAGATCATAAAAGCCACAACTGTATACACCCAGTTTGACTAAGAGTTGTCAAGAATCCGTTTTTCAATGTCCTGAAGATTGTTATACAATCCTAAAAGGCAAACAGAGCAAATGTTACACCTTGTGTAAGCTAGTTACACATTATGTAAACATTAAAATTCATGTTTACAAACAACCCTATGATTTTTTTTTCTTGAGATAGAGTCTCAATTGTCACCCTCAGTAGAGTGCTGTGGTGTTATAGCTCACAGCAACCTAAAACTCTTGGCCTCAAGCAATTGTCTTGCCTCAGCCTCTTGAGAAGCTGGGACTGAAGGTGACCACCACAATGCCCAGCTACTTTTAGAGATAGGAGTCTTGCTATGACTCAGGCTGATCTTGAACCCATGAGCTCAAGCAATCTACCTACCTCAGCCTCCCAAGTGCTAGGATTACAGGCATGAGCCACCGTGCCTGGAAATACTATGATTTTGGATACAGGTTGGAAAACTATGGACTATGAATTAAATTTGCCTTGCTTCCAGTTTTTGTAAATAAAGTTTTATTGGAACATAGAAGGCCTATTTACTTACATAATCATCTATGGCTGCTTTTGAATGATGGTGGCAGTGTTGGTTAGTTGTCATAAAGACTATATCCCCTACAAAACCAAAAATGTTTATTATCTGAAACTTCATAGAAAAAAGTTTGCTGACCCCAGCCTTTAAAAAGTGCAGGATCTGAGAGAGTATGACAGAATGGGGGGGAACAATTACTCATATTATCCTTTTTTCTTGTCCTCCAAATTCTCCTCAGTGTCCAATGATGGCTGTGTGAATGTGGCATATAGATGTCCTACCACAGGGAATTTAATTGACTGAAGGGTCTAACTTCTACAGTTTGAAACTATCATTAAATTTGCATCCAGCTGATGTGTTCCACTGACTACTCTCCTGCAATCAGTGAAGGGGGCAAGGATACCAAAGAAGACTGGTTGCTGGGAGATATGGGGAATCTCGATGGGTTTCTTGTTCAGCTAACTTGGGCTTTGCATTGAAATCTAAGGTAGTTTGACCCTCTTTTTTTCTTTTTCTCCTTAACTTGGGATTAGACTTGTTTTGTGATCTGACTGCTGTGTCAACCTTGATGATTCTCTTCTTTGTTTTTTTCACACAATATTTCCCTGAATAAAAAGCTTATATGTTAAATCTCATCTTGGCATCTGCTGTATAGAACACCTAACTAATACAAATGATCCTGGAAGTGCCACAAATGGTAAGGTCTGGGACTTCCTACATGGTCAGCAGAGTATGCTCTTCTGATTGGTATGTAGGGGGCAGGATAGTGCCTGAAAAGAAGTTGTGGCTCAATTGTTAACTACTTTATGAGAGAAAGTAAATGTTGTGGTAAGTGTAATGATACAGGTATTTGAAGAATATAAAGGAAGAAGTGCCTACAAAAATAGCGAAGTTTATCAATTATGAGATCTTGTTTGATGCTGTGTAGAAGGATAATAGACTCAGAGACATTAATAGACATTCAGTAACTAATTGTGAAGACCAGAGCACCTGAGTGGTGGGACTATGTGTAAGGGCATCACCCATAGTGGAAGAGCAGACACAATTGGGTGGCAGGCTGAAGACATCCTTGTGAGAATCACGGCTCCAGCAATATGTGAACTTTCAACTAAAGTGCTTCTGTCAGGTGTAGAAAACCTGCAGTCTTGAAAACTGGGGAAATGGCATTAAGATCCTGTCAGCTTTTGGCTCAGAGGAGGCCAAGGTGCAATTTTCTTCAATCATCCTGAATCTGGGTTCAGCCGACACCAGCCACCTACACCATGCCACCTGAGTTTGATCCCAAGGAGATCAAAGTCACGTATCTGACTGTATGTGTCATGTATCTGTCATGTTTCCTAAAGTGTGAAAAAAATTGTTTTAATTTAATCAAGTCCAATTTATTTGTTTTTGTTGCTGTTGTGATTGCCATTAGGGTATTTATCATAAATTCTTTGCCTAGGCCAATAACTAGTAAAGATTTTACTACATCTTCTTCTAGAATTCTTACAGTTTCATGCCTTAAATTTAAGTCTTTTAAGTCTTGAATTAATTTTTGTGAGTGATGAGGGATATGGATCCTGTTGTATAACTCTGCATGTGGCTATACCATATTCCCAGCACCATTTGTTAAATAGGGCTTCTTTCCTCCAGTGTATTTTGTTGCCCACCTTTTTCTTTTTTTTAACTTTATTCATTTCCTTTAACTTTCATCTATGTACCCAATTTTGTATCTGTCTTATTATTACACTGTGTAATGAATTCATAGATAACTATATATTTACAGTTGACATAAATAATTAAGCAGAGATTTCACTCATACAATGATTTAAATCATATCAGCAAAGCAATGGTTCATCACAACAATATATGTTGGTTTTCTATATGACCTGATTCACCTTGGAATATCACTTCAGGGACAAAAAGCTACCTACTCACTTATGCTTTTTTATGGTATAATTCCTCATCATAGGTGTCCTTTGAATCAGGAATCTAAGTATAGTTTCTCTTCACAATAAAACCTGTACTATGTATTTCAGCAGTCCTTGAATCCTGTCTACACATCTTATCCTCAGATTCCATCCTTGCTGTCATATGCACTTAGATCACCATAATCATTCTGTTAGTATTGGAAACATGTCCCATTGCCATTGTATTAAAAAAAATTGTTGATGAAAAGTCCAATTGCCTGAAGAGTTAATAAATGTTAAGGTAGCACAAGAAGATAACGGATATCGCACATTCATTTCAATAAGGAGAGATTGGTTAGAAACAAACATGTAGGAATGTGAAGAATTAGAAAATAGAAAAAAGACTGAGGAAAATATAAACTGTCCAGTGAACAAGTAAATATGATATTGGAGCATTTACAGAGCAATTTTGTGGGAGTAGTTGATGAACACAATCACAGACATGAATGACATATGAAGGTATGTGCCATTATGCTGCCTCTGTTAAATAGACATAGAAAGAGATATCTTAGGCTTTCCCTCTTAAAGTTCACACTCAATGAAATGTGTACAAAAACATTGGTCCCTCACGCCAGGCAAAATAAAATCACTCCATGATCTGTTCTTCCCATAGCTCATTTGGAGATGCATCTGGGATTTAGATACTTGGGCAAAGACATCAGTTGTCCTTATTACTCATTTGCTCACATTTTTATTGCTGGGATTCACAGCTTATGAAGCTCCTCTGCAAAGCCATTTGCCCACCTTTTCCCGTATTTCCTTCATCTTTATACCATAGATGAAGGGGTTGAGCATTGAGGGTAGGAGAAGGTAGAGATTGGCAAGGAGAATATGGGCATGAGGTGGAATATTACCACCAATGCGATGGATGATAGAGGAAAAGAGTGCAGGCACGTAAGTGACAAGGATGACAAAGAGATGCGCTGAGCAGGTATTAAGGGCCTTGCAGATGGCATCTCGAGATTTGAGACGCACTACAGCCTGAAGGATGAGGGCATAAGAGAAGCCAATGAGCAGCAGATCAAGTCCCACCACAAGCAGGATCACAAAGAGCCCATATATACGATTAGGTCTGGTGTGGTTACAGGCCATTTTCACCACAGCCATGTGATCACAGTAGCTATGACGAATAACGGTGTGGCAGAATGTCAACTTTTGAGCTAGAAAAGGCATGGGGAGGATAAGAATCACACCCTTAGTTAGAGCCAGCAGTCCCAGGCGTCCAACTAGGGAATGGCTCATAATTGTGTTGTAGCGTAATGGCACACACACAGCCACAAAGCGGTCAAAGGCCATTGCAACGAGTATGGCTGATCGCACCACGGATGCTCCATGGATGAAAAACATCTGGGTGAAACAGGCCTTGGCAGTTATGTCCTGATCATTGAACCAGAAGAGGAAGAGGAGCTTGGGCACCAGAGCCAGGGTGGATATGAGGTCAGCCACCATCAGCAGAGTCAGGAGCAGGTGCATGGGTGTGCGAAGTGTGGGCTCTATGACCACCAGGAAGAGGATAGCACCATTGCCAATGAGGATAGCCAAAAACATGAAGGAGAAAGGAACAGATAGCCATAAGTGCTGTGACTCTAAGCCAGGTATGCCCATCAGAATGAAAGTCATGAAGCTGGAATGGTTGAAGATTAGCATGGTAGAAACGTGGTAGTTGCTTAGGCACCTTCCAGTAAGACATGGGCAGCAGATTGTTTTTATAGGTTTGGGTTCTAATGACTTTCTGAGACAGAGCCTAGAGAAAGATGGCAGAATGACTCCTTAGTATCATTAAATCCACAATATAGTTTAAAGTCTACCTCTAAGTACCTACCTCATTTTTACAATCTTTGCTTTATAAGTCTTTGTGTCTTTTATTTCTGTATAAAGGAAGTTGTAGTGGAACTCTATTCTCACCCTTCCCAGTTCAATACTATACTTCAATATACTTTTGTGAAGTGTGAGTAACTGAAGTAGGAGAAACTGACTTTATCCCAGGAAGATTGGAAGAGCCTGACAGTAGAGCCATGCCCTTCTCATTGAGAAGCTTGTGAAATATATATAAAGGGAGAAAATATACTTCTTACCCCTCATTCCAGGAGTGCAGACGTGTTAGAGGAAATCTTTGGGTTCCTTTGATTTTATTTTTTGTTCCTCTGGGAAAGGTCCACTCTTGGGTAGTGATTCCTTTTCTCCCCCTGGGGCTTTGTGGATTTTTATTTTTGGACAAAATATAAAAGATACAATGTGCCAATAAGGATTATTTGCACAGAAATGATGTATGTGTAACTTATATAATTCTATAGTCGCCTTATATGATGTATAAGTTGACTGACTTCCACTTTCTCCCAGGGTATGCACACTTGCACTTGCTAAACAGTCCTTGGAGGCTTTTGACCTGGCTCATACGTGACTCTCTAACACACTACAGCTGGAATTCATGTGTAAATTTTATTATCTTTAATTATAA
>NW_003852396.1:34105841-34112934 GCF_000181295.1 Otolemur garnettii
CAATCATCCTTGGAAAATAGTAATACAGGACAGAGTTGAAAGGCACTTTGCCCTCAGTGTTTGCCTATGCAGACACTGAGAACAAGTGTTAGTCAGTTCTGATAGAAGCAAGTGACATGCTAAATGGAGTTTGCTGACATTTGTAGATCCTATGTAACACAAGAAAACAAGCTTAAGATGAGACAGAGATATTTATTTAGTCATATGGCTAAGATCTCCTTAGTTATATTAGAAGCCCACTGTAGAACACACATGACATATTCATGACTGTGTGACATGATTTTGTCAGTCATTAAATTCATTAACACTATCACAGGATATAATTTCCATTATTTAATGCAGGAAAACATTCAAATATTTGAGTTATTCCTATGGAACTTAATGACTCCAAAATATTCATTTCAGGTTATCTGTAGTACTATGAAATTTTGCATTTAAATAAATGGCACAACATACCAAGATCCTTGGAATTTTCTTTCAAGTTGTAGAAATATAAATATGATTTGCCTGTACTAAGTATATTTTGCATATTCTTGGACCTTGAAAAAATTATTCTTACCACATTCCAGATACATTCTAGAAACATTAATTATCATACTTGTTTGCAGGCAGACCCCAGTTACTGAGTTAAAGATTCTCTTTGCTTTCCTTATAGTAGCTGATCTTAACTGACTAAAATGCTTGATATATAGTAGTCTTTATGGGTTATTTTCTCAGTCTTGCTTAAATCAGTTAAAATATGGGATTCAAAATGGCAGCGCTCAACACTATTATGAAACTAATTGTTAGCTATCTTAGGAGAACTATAATCCAAATGGAGTCTAAGACTACAGGGAAAGAGGAGAGGGAGAGGGGAGGATTGGTGAAGAGAATGATATTGTGAGGATAACGCCTGTGATTTATCCTATTAGGATACATGTGAATTTGTCTAAAGGTCGAATATAAATATCTTAACATAACAATTATGAGAAAGACATGATGGCTATGTTAGCCAGTTGGATGAGAGTTTTTCAAACTGTATATGAAAGTAACACACTGTATCCCATGATAGAATTAATGTACACAATTATGATCTAATAAAAAAAGAATTAAAAAATATGGGACTCATAAAAATCAATGCATAGTTTAAAATTGCTATGAAAAATTACACAGAATTTAAGCTACCAGATTCTTCCACATCCTTAAAAGTGGTCTCCTTTGGGATCGGTGTGCATAGCACAGTGGTTATGGCCACACATTCCAAAGCTGGCGGGTTCAAACTAAGTCTGGGCCAGCTAAGCAATGATGATATATGCAACAGAAAAATAGCTGGGCATTGTGGTGGGTGCCTATAGTCCCAGATACTTGGGAGGTTGAGGCAAGAGAATCATTTAAGCCCAAGACTTGGAGGTCGCTGTGAGCTATGATGCCATAGCACTCTACCTAGGGTGTCATAGTGAAACTCTGTTTGAAAAAAAAAAAAAGATCTTCTTTGTTACAGCATCTTGACTAGGTTTAGTCTAAACAAACAAAGAAGAAAATAATTGATGGTGCATTAACTAGTCTTTTAAATTGATTCTTAAGTAAACAAGACATAAGACAGCATGGGAATGACATTATAAATAGAGAGTGATGGGGGATGCCATTAAAAGGACAGAAGAACTGTAAGTCATATTCTACTGCTTGATCTTCACTCCTGCCTGCTTTCCAGGTAAAGTAAATATTTATGTAGTTACACTGATTAAAATTCCAGTGTCTATCACCATCTCTTCAAATATTTATTTCCTTCTACTTTCCTAACTTTTTTTCTCACTGAACTGACCTTTTTTTTTATAGCATCAAGATCTCTTTCCTTTTATCCTTCATAACCCTTGCCCCCTCTCAGTGCACTAATTATTGCAACATAAACAAAATGCTACACGGTTCTAATAGGATGCCTCATTGATTTGTAGATTTTAATTCTCAACCAGGCCCTCAATTGTCAATAATTGCTTCTTGTGTACAATTTATTTCAAAAGGCATTACTTTTCCTAAAAGTAATAGCTATTGCCTCACCTTTAATTTATTGGTATTCTCACCATTTTCCATTTGCCACAGAGGAAACAAACATAAATACAGCCTTTCAGCTTTTGAAAAATAAGTCAGACCATGAATTGTTGGCTAAAAAAGAAGTAGAAAATATAATATCTCCTGACAAGACTGCCTTTATTCCATCACCTTGACACCAGCTTCTGTAGCATTTAGAGGAGGTGTGTTCTTAATAATATTGACTGATGGTTCTCTCAAGCCAAATACAGTTCATGAAAGGAGTTAGAGGACTGCAGGTATTTTTATGCTTTTGGTACACCAATACTCAACCCCCCAAACTACCCATCCACTATCATCAACACACAATACCCTATGTACTCTTTGCCACCACAATCTATCTGTGAGCAGTAGCACAGAAGAATAGAATTCAGATCTAACAAAAAGAAATTTAATTAGATCTGAGCACTCATCCCCCCCTCAGATGCCTTCAGAATCTCATCAGGTCTCACATCCTTATTTAGTGTTGCCACTTGAAAGAAACTTAGTCTTCCTAGTCATGCTTTATCAGGAAGATTTTTTCTCAATGAATAGTTTTGGAATCTCCTAATTATATGGAATATTCAATTTCTTACCTACCCATCACTTCTAAGATCTTTTAGAAATCATCAAATCAGTAGCCTTTGCATGCTTCAATAAAATCCAAGGTGAGAAGCAAATCAAGGGCACAATTTCACACATGGTAGCTTTGAAGAAAATGAAATACTTAGGAATATACCTGAAAAAGAGGTGAAGGATCTTTACAAAGAGAATTATGAAATCCTAAGAAAAGAAATAGCAAAGATGTTAACAAATGGAAGAACATACCATGCTCTTGGCTGGGAAGAATAAATATCATCAAAATGTTTACACTTCTCAAAGCAATCTACTGATTCAATGCAATCCTCATTAAATTACCAATATCATATTTTGAAAAACTGGAAAAAATAGTATTTCATTTTGTATGGAACCAGGAAAAAATGCATATAGCCAAGGCTATTCTTAGTAATAAAAATGAAGCCCCAGGCACCACTCTACCAGACTTCAGGATATATTATAAGTCTACAGTAATCAAAATAGCACGATATTGGCACAAATAGAGACATAGACAAATGGAACTGAATAGAAAACCAAGAGATGAAACCAGTCTCTACTTGCCATCTGATCTTTGATAAACCAAACAAAAGCATACAGTGGGGAAAAGAATCCCTATTCAGCCAATGGTGTTGGGAGACCTGGATAACCACATGTAAAAGACTGAAACTGGACCCACATCTTTTACCACTGGCAAAAATTGACACAAGATGGAGAAAAGATTTAAATCTAAGACATGAAATGATAAAAATCTTAGAAGAACGTGTAGGGGGGAAACTCTTGATGATGTTGGATTGGGGAAAGATTTTCTGACAAAGACTTCAGAGGCCATCATAACAATAACAAAAATTAACAAATGGGACTTAATTAAGTTGAGAAGCTTCTACACAGCTAAGGACACAACAAGCAAAGCAAAAAGACTACCTGCAGAATGGGAAAAGATATTTGTAGGGTATTAATCTGACAAAAGGTTGATAACTAGAATCTACAGGGAACACAAATTAATCAACAGAAAAGGAACAAACAATCCCATCTACTTCTGGGCAAGAGATATGAACAAAACCTTCTCTGATGAAGAGAGATGAATGGCTAACAGACATTTGCAAAAAGGCTCAACATCCCTGATCATCAGAGAAATGCAAATCAAAACCACCCTAGTAAGAATAGCTCACATCACAAAGTCCCAAGGTTGCAGATGCTGGTGTGGATGTGGAGGACAAAGAACACTTTTATACTGGTGGTGGCACTGCAAACTAATGTAACCTTTTGGAGAGAAGTATGGAGAATCATCAAGGAACTCAAATTAGAGCTCCCATTTGATCCTTCAATCCCTTTACAAGTATTTACCCAGATGAAAAAAAAATTACTTTATCATAAGGACATTTGCACTAGACTGTTTATCACGGCTCAATTTATAATTGCCAAAATGTGGAAAAAAACTACATGTCCACCAATCCAGGAGGGGATTAACAGGCTATGGTATATGTATACAGTGGAATACTACTCAGCCTTTAAAAAAGAAACTTTACATCCTTTGTGTTAACCTGGATAGAGTTGGAACACGTTATCTTAGTAAAGTATCACAAGAATAGAGAAGCAAGAATCCAATATAAGCAATTCTAACATGAAGCCTGTAGATGATCTAATATATGCCAACATAAGAGAAAAATTCAAATCAAGTCAAGGTGGGGGGGCAGGAAAATGAGCGAGCAGGCAGAGGGGAGGAGAAAGGAGGTTGGTGGTTATGGTGTATGCCAACCTCTTGGAGGCAGGACACAAGTATAAGCGGAACTTTCCCTAACAAATGCAATGAGTGTAACGTAATTCTTTGTACTCTCAATGAACCTAAAACAATAGTAAAAAAAAGAAATCATAGGTTATTGTCAAAAAATTACCTTTTTCAAGAAAGTTCACTTTACTTTCTTCCTCTAACAGAAAACAGGCTATGCTCTGAGCATATCGCGTTCTGTAGTCACCTGAAATGGAAGTTTCTTAGATGAGCCTCACTGCTCATAGACTTCAGATCCTAAAGTGGGGGTATGTTTTATATTTTCTTGCTCTCCACTAAACTTTCCAGATCTTTGCTTCTTTTTCTGCTTTAAAAACCCAGGTCCCTTTGACACCTACAGTGTCACCCCTTCCCATTTTCTTTGCAGTTATCAATTATCCTCCAGTTGCCTTTCCTTATCAACTTAGGTTTTCGGTGTCTGTCTTGCATATCAAACGAGGTTTTTATCCCTTTCCTTCTGTCACTACTACTGTCATAATTGTGGCCTATAATTAATTTATGTCATCAATAAAAAAGGAGCTTGGTCTTTTATTTCTTGATCTCCTCACTCCCAGTGGTTTTTTCCTTCACTTCATTTCAGTGCTCACAATATCATCAATAATACGCTAGCATAACTGCACCTCCTTTGAAATCTTGATTTTAAGGGTCTTATGTTGAACTCATGTTTCTCCAGTTCACTCTTTCCAGTACCTTCTACTTCATCAGTTCTCTTACATCACAAGGGTTTCTAATCCATCAATGCTACTACCTTTTTCTCTCTGTTGCTATCTTACCTCCTCCCCAGGTTAAAAAATATGTTCCATTGCTAAAATCCATTCTTTGTGTTTCTACTCCTTTCTTCTTCTCTCCCTTGATTAACTAATATAGTAAAAGTGAAATCCGTGTTCAATACAACTACCTACTTTGCATCTATCCCTGACCAGCTGGCCATTACTCCCAGGACACACCTGACAGTGAGCATTGATTCTAATTTAACCACAGTCCTCAGAAAAGTTGTCAGCACACCAGACCATCGACATATCTCTATTCATACCTCCAGTCTGTGAGAAAATTTACTATTGTTAATCTCCCAACACTTCCACTTTCCACATCAAGATTTTTCTTTCTTTTTAATAAGACAATAGAATAAATCAAAGCAGAATCCTCTCATTTCTCCAGCAACAAAATTAGCACTCCCTCTATTGGTAACGTTTTCCTATTACAGTGGCTCGCCTGCTGCAGTCTAATTTAAAGTTTAATCATGTGCTTCTGAACTGAATCACAGTTCCTTTTCCTCCTTCAAAACTTTGTTCTTGTCATGAAAAACTCTCTCTGGCCTCATCCATGTTCCTTTCTCTAATGAGACTTCCTACTACTCATTTGCACCATCACCAATCCAGCCAGCATGATCTATCTTCTAATCTTACTTCTTAATCTTTCTGCTTTTCTCTTGCCCATACTGCTTATTGCACATACTGCAACCATATTATCTGTAAAATATTTAAAAATATAAATAGCACAACCATCAACGTCCCCTTGTTATATGAAAAATAAAATGTACTACGATATGCAAGGCAATGGGTGTACTCTGGTCATGAATACTTATGACACTCATGACAAGCAATGCATTATTTTTGCACTTCACCTTTTACCACTCTCCTGCCTTGGTAACTTTACTCTTGGCCTTTTTTGCTCTTCTAGCATGATAAGCTTGTCCCGACCTCAGGGTGCTTGTCTGTGCTATTCCAGTTCCTCGCAAACCATCAGGAGACTTACTCTCTGTTTTTACGTGGGTCTGTCAAACATCATTGCTTCTTAAGCTTCTATTATAATACTGGTTGCATATTAGAAACATTTGAGGAATATAAAAAATCCTGATACATAGGCTCCACGGTGTCAGTCAGAATGTATGGAATCAGAGCCTAGAAACCTACTCTTTCAGAGCTCATGGGAGTATTTCCCAGTGCAGCCATGCTGACAATGAGAGCAGCCCAAGAGCAGAATCAGGAACTGTGCGTGCAAGGGGCACAACACTACATTTTCTTCTTTTTCTTTGTCCTCTTCTTTTTGTCCTCTTTCCTACTCATTCTTCTTCATTATGCTTTGTCCAGTAGATACATTTGCAACTGAGCAGACAGCCACGTTAAATCTTATGACTTAGAACTAACAGAATTTGAAGGGAGCATGAAGAGAATCTTCCTTGTACAGGGGACAAGGAAAATTTGAGGAAGTACAATTTCCTATAACCAGAAATAAGGACAAAAGTTTGTCAAATGGAGAAATGAGGGGAGAGGATTGTGGATACAGGAAAATAATAAATGAAAAGATGCAATATCAGAGACTTTAAATATATTGGGGAAATAGTGATAATTTCAGTGTGAACTTGTTGTCAAGTCATGGAGTCCTGGAGACAAGGTCAGATGTGAATCCCTGCCTAACAGCACATTTTCCTTGGAATGGTTCCTTCCTTCCTCCTCCTCCTCCTCGTCCTCCTCCTTCTTCTTTTGACAAACTTATTAAGTTCAATCTTATGTTCACGTATCCTCTCTTGCCCATATCATCGCTTTTCCAATATCTGTGCCTGGTACTTATGCTAAGTTTCTTTCTTTTAATTGATTCCTCTCATTAACTAGTATTTATACATTATGAGCCACTACCTCCACTTGTCATATCTGAATGTTTTGAATT
>NW_003852396.1:34112975-34116353 GCF_000181295.1 Otolemur garnettii
TTTTTTTTTTGCAGCTTTTGGCCAGGGCTGGGATTAAACAACCACCTCTGGCAAATGGGGCCAGTGCCCTACCCCTTTGAGACACAGGCACCACCAAGGAACCATGAATTTTTGAATATTTGTACTCCCTCAATTCCTTAAATCCTTTGAAAACTTGTTCAACTTTCAGAAGGGAGGCAAAAGTTTTCAGGTGTCTGTTCTAGAGGTTGCTAGAATGTCTAGAAAACACATAAATGCTGGTCAAATACAATCAGTTGGGACTGCACATAGAAGGAACTTAGGGAAAACAATCTGAAAGAAGAGGGGGCAGGACTAGTTGTTTTCATTATTTAAAACAGAACTTACCTAGAAATGTTTGTCCATCATGTGCCTCAGAAAACACTATGTCTATCTGTCTGTCTGTCTCACTCCTCTTTTTACCAGCTGGAAAGGAAAAGCCTGAGAATGAGTACCCTGCCCACCAGGCTTTCTTCCTCTGTTTCTTTCCTGCTATGCAATATATATATATAAGCTTTCTTACTATCTAGTAGGCCAAGGCTCTTCCACTATATAAGGGACATTTTGAAGCTATGATTTCATCTTCTAAATATCCTAGGGACAGTCGTGACTCTTTGGAGGTTAAGGATGTAGGAAGGATGGAAGACGTAATTCATTAGGGGATTCCCCTGGGCTTCTTATTCAAGGTACAACATGACCTAAAAAGCAGTTCAGAGAACTATAATTATAATCATCCCCAGTTTTCATGTAATAATAAAATGACAGTGCTATGGGACTTTTCTCTATTTGTCCTAAAACTTGCTCAGGCAGAAAATCTTTGTAAACTCCATAATACTGGAATATCCTACAACAGAATATGTACAGTATACAATGTTGGAATGCCCTACAACATAATATATACAAAGAAACAAAGAAACTTCACTCAAAGTTATACATACTTTCACCTTTACTACATATTATTGAATTCCTCTTTAAAATATTTCTGTCAAAATAAATGAATGGGGTCTCAATCAAACTAAGAAAGCTTCTTCATAGCTAGGGGCAGAACAACTAAAGCAACTTTAAGAATGGGAAAAGATATTCACATCTTATTTATATGATAAAGGCCTAATAACCATAATCTACAAAGAACTGAAATAAATCAACAAGAAAAGGGAAAAAAAATTATCACTGGGCAAGAGACATGAACAGGACCTTCTCCCAAGAAGACAGACAAATGGCCCAGAAACATATGAAAAATGCTCATCTTCCCTAATCGAGAAATGCAAACAAAACAACCTGAGTACAACAAGAATAGCCCACATCCCAAAGTCCCAAAGCTGCAGATACTGGCATGAGTTTGGAGAGCAGGGAATACTGTTGATGGGGGAAAGAAGTACAGAGAATGCTCAAAGAGCTAGAAATAGACCTTTCATTTGATTCTGAAATTCCCTTACTAGGTATCTGCCCAGAGGAAAAGAATCATTTTACTATAAGGACATTTGCACTTGAATGTTTATAGCAGCTCAATTCACAATCCCAAAGATGTGGGAACAGTCCAAGTGCCCATCAAGCCATGAATAAATAAACAAGCTGTAGTCTGTGTATACCACAGAATACCATTCAGCCATAAAGAAAGGTGGAGACTTCACAACTTTTGTATTTACCTGCAAAGCTTTGGAGAATATCCTCCTAAGTATCACAAGAATGGAAAAGCAAGTATCTAATGTGCTCAATATTAATATGAAACTAGTAGATGAACAACTACATACCCATATAAGAGAAAAACACATTTAAATTAGGAAAAGGGCAGTGGGGAAGGGACAGGAAGTGTGGTAAGCTCTCACCTATGGGGTTCAATGTAGGGGAATATGGCACACTTCCTGGGCGAACAACTCAACTTCAACTTGGACCTTAACCTAACAAACACAAACAACATAACCTAATTGTATATGCCCTTATATTGGCCTGAAATTAAAAAATAATGGTTCTGGTTGCAAGAAATTAAATTAAATATAATAAAGATTTTGTCATTTCATATTCCCACACAGTATGAGATTTCTCATTTCCCCACATTCTTGCTAGCAATGGGTTTAGAGTGTTTTTACTAAGCTGAAACATGTGAAATGGTATCTCATTATTGTTTCCAGTTGTATTTTTTCCTTCGAACTTTACTGATTAACTAAATGAAACTACTCCTCAGGTATTTTTGACTACTTTTGTAATGGGTCATTAGTCTTTCTATAAATTCATTTAGATTTATTTTTATTTGATGTTTATAAATACTTTTTCTTTTTTTATATGAATACTTTTCACTTATTTGTGGTTCAGCAATTTTCTTCAAATGTATTTACCTCAAATACTATTATTTTATGTCATACTAATATAATCTATGGAGAAAAGAAATGTGTCAATTGCTTTGTTTGTGATTTGTACATTTTAACCTTAATTATTTCTGTTTTTCCAATGTCATCAAGATTTATCTGCAAAATAAAAATTTTTAGGTAATGTAAATATATATTTAAGAATGTATCTTTCATACATCTAGAATTTATGTTATTTCTAGGTCATTAAATTATCACATTTCATTATGTATTGAAATGTATTTATAGCAACTCCAACTGATTATTACAGTTTATCTTCTGATTATAAAGCTCTCTGTAAGGACTTTCACTTCTTTATCCAGGTTTTAGTGTAGTAACAATTTGGCACAAACTTCTCTGTATTTTTTAATAATTTGTAAAGTCTACTGGGGCAAGTCTCTCCACCCTGCTCTTACAGACTTGTATATTTTTAGACTTTTTTAAAAATATAGATTTTATTACTTGTCAAGTTCTACAGACTTCCTAATAGGGTTTTAATTGGAGTTCCTTTTAATTTATATATTCACTAGAGAAGATTATATAATCTTTATAATACAGAATCTTTCACTTCAGTTTATGTAGTGGCATTCTTTCTAACAATATATTTTTCCATGCATAAAAATCTCTTACTCTATAATTTTTCAAAAATTTTGCCCATCTATTTATGTTGATCTTATACCTGTAAGTCTTGTTGGACTCCTATTATAGTCTAATAAATTGTTTATAGACTTTCTTATACTTGCAATTACACTATCATTCATGCCTCTTAGTTTATTATTATTATTATTTTCCTTCTTATTTCATGACTATGACCTCCAGTATGGAAGGGATAACTAGAAGTGATAGTGGACTTCAATGTATTCTTGCTTTAGGAGTATTTAGAAATTTATTACACATTTCAAATGTATTTTATTTTATTTGTTTACAGACAGGTTTTTACTTGGTCACAGAGGGTGGGGTGCAATGGCATAATCATAACTCAGCTAACTGCAACCTTGAAATCCAGGTTCAATTGATCTGCCTGCCTCAGTCTCCTGAA
>NW_003852396.1:34119936-34144941 GCF_000181295.1 Otolemur garnettii
GGGCTCCTCAGACAGAACAGAGAATAGGAAGTGCAGGTAATGTTCACATACCTCAATCAGTTTAGGAGCTGACCTAATCATGTCATGTGTGGAAATCTGTGCTCAGTCCAGCTTCTACAGGAAAAAACGTCATAAAGTATAATCAGAGACCTGAAGAACAGGAAGAAACCTTACAGAAGAACCATTGAGTTAAGCCTCTCAACTATGGGTGAGTGAATCTGTGGGCAGAGTGAACACTGAGGACAGACTTGGCATAAGCTCTTTGGGGTCGGGTAGTGAGTGGCATGTCCTTGCTTCTGCATTCTGGCTCCAAATCTACTGTCTGTGCTGAGTCTCTCAGTTGGGCAGAGATCTGCATCAGCTCAATGAGCAAATCTAGATCATGAAAGACACAGCTCATTACATCTAGTTTGAACTTGTTTTTCAATTTCCTGATGATTTTTATACAACCCTAGAGGGCAAACAGAAAAAAAAGATAAAGAACATTTATCAGTAAATTGGCCCTACAATGGGACAAATTACATTCAGTATAAGCTAGTTACACACTATATAAACATTTAAGCCAAGACTATGTTATAGTTAATTGAGAAAACTGCAGTGAGGATTCTGCATGGAATAGAACGTTATTTTCCCATTGAAATAAAGATGATGGTAATAATAAATGAAATTTATTGAGCACCTCCCATGAACTACAAACCACAGTAGGTACTCTTCTTTAAATTCTCACAACCTTGCAAAGTCTCATTAGTCCCATTTTATAGATCAGAAAGGTTCAGGATTCTGACGGAAAAATTACTTGTTCAAGAAACACTGCTAATAGAGGTAAACACAAAGTTTTGTTCCCAGTCTTTCTTTGTTCTCAGTTTTTCTGGGTTCCAAAGCCTACACCTTTTTTTTTTTTTTAACCACCACATTTTGTTGCTATAAAAATTCCTAAATCCTGTGCTTCTAAAATATTCTGCCTTTTTGGAAAAATACAGGAAGGCAAGCATGAGATCTGGCTTATGTTCTTGCCTGAATGTTAGGTGAGGGTCTAGAATGCACAAATCACATCATTTATGATCATGTATTTGGCCAAGTTCAAACTGTTCCCTTGTTATGCATAATTTCATTTAGATTAAGTACTCACCATTGTGGCTTGTGTCCCCTTAGAGGCTGGAGATATTGAAAAAGTGGGATACATGGTAGCTTAGTAGAAGCTTCCCCCCACCCCCACAAAAAGATCTCAGTCATCACTGTCCAGGTACAAGTCAAAGAAATCTTATGAAATTACCTGTTAAAATTGTGAAAGGGTGAGATTGAGAAATATCTGACTATACTTTTTCTTTTGAATCACCAAGCACTATAGATAGAATGTGAATGAAGTGTTAACTCCATAGTAGTAGGCTAGAAAAGGATGGAATTTTGTATTTGGGGAATAGAGTGAAGTCCAAAAAGGATAAATTTCAACAATATGGGGAAGAGCAGATGAAGTAACTTCTCATGGAATTTCAGATGAAGGTGGCGCAGGTATATGTGAAAATATCTGTTGGCTAGTGCATTATGGAAACTACTAGAATAATTATCAATATAAAATATGTAATTATCAAATATATTGATAATTACTAAGCCCTGAATCTGTTCTAAGTTAAAAGAAAAATAATGCCTGATTATATCCAATGAACTGGGCTTGCAACTTGTGTTCCAAATTGACAGTCACATCTAATCTCATCCCATATGCCTTAAAAGAATGAGAGAGAGTGTTTGTGTGTCTATGTCTATATTCAGGTATATTCTTGAGAAGGATGAATGGGGTGTCTCTCTTTCTTTGAGGACAATAAGCCTTAGCTAGGGTATAATTATAGTTTATTTAAATGCTATTTGAGCCCTTTCTTACATTTATTTATTTAATTTAACAAGCATTACATGTCAGGTACTACTCAAACTCTTTACAAATGGTAACATATACAGTTCTTTTAACTCTAGGAGAGAGGTACTATTATTGTCATTTTACAGATGATGAAAACTGCCAAACATCATATGGCTGGCAAGTATTCATATCCTTATTCCTGTTGTCTCTCCAGGTAATGTGATACACTTTGGAGGTTTCTAACTGGAGAAGATATCCGGTACTCTTGGCCAGATCATGAAATCTCTTAATCACACACACATGGACCCTTCTATTTTCTTCCTCTTGGGTATTCCAGGTCTAGAAAAATTTCATCTGTGGCTCTCACTTCCTGTGTGCTGCCTGGGCACAGCCACAGTTGTGGGCAACATAACCATCCTGGTTGTTGTGGCCACTGAGCCAGCCCTGCACAAGCCTGTGTACCTTTTCCTGTGCATGTTGTCAACCATCGACTTGGCTGCCTCTGTCTCCACAGTTCCCAAGCTACTGGGCATTCTCTGGTGTGGAGCTGGACATATATCTGCCTCTGCTTGCCTAGCACAGATGTTCTTCATTCATGCCTTCTGCATGATGGAGTCCACTGTGCTGCTGGCCATGGCCTTTGATCGCTATGTGGCCATCTGCCATCCACTCCGCTATGCTACTATCCTCACTGACACCATTATTGCTCGCATTGGAGTGGTAGCTATGGTGCGAGGCTCCCTGCTTATGCTCCCATGTCCCTTCCTTATTGGGCGTTTGAGCTTCTGCCAGAGCCACGTGATCCTGCACACATACTGTGAGCACATGGCGGTTGTGAAGCTGGCCTGTGGAGACACCAGGCCTAATCGTGTGTACGGGCTCACAGCTGCACTGTTGGTCATCGGGGTGGATTTGTTCTGCATTAGTCTCTCCTATGTCCTCATTGTACAAGCTGTCTTTCGTCTCTCATCCCATGAAGCTCGTTCCAAGGCCCTAGGGACCTGTGGTTCCCATGTCTGTGTTATCCTCATCTCTTACACACCAGCTCTCTTTTCCTTTTTTACACATCGCTTTGGCCACCACGTTCCACTCCATATTCACATTCTTTTGGCCAATGTTTATCTGCTCTTCCCACCTGCTCTTAACCCTGTAGTATATGGGGTTAAGACCAAGGAGATTCGTGAAAGGGTTGTCAGAGTGTTTCAAAGAGGACAGGGAATTGGAATCAAGGCATCTGAGTGACCCTGGAATATAGAAGGGACTTAGTCCAAAATAAAATAAATTTCCCAAGGTTAATAAATCTTCAGTATTTTAAAAGAAGTTTTAATAGGGGATAATGTCCTCTGCACTACCAAGAATGATAAATCACAAAGGAGGGCAAGGAGACTCAGCATTCTTCCTTTCCATTCATGAAAATGTAGGCACAGGAAGATTCTGGGACCTTAAGTGGCACCCAGACATTAAAAACAACTGACTGTGACCTGGAGAAGTGCAGCTTACAAGATCCTCTGCATGGCCGGAGGATCTCTCTTCACTCCCTGCCCCTCTCCTAGTACTCCCAGCATGGATTTCTAATTTTTTACTTTCAGCTATAGCTACTATCTTACCATCCACAAGAATCAGAATATAGGACAATAAAGCCACAGTTAAAGAAATTAGAGCTGTAAGGAATTTATGTTTTTGAATAAATTCTGTATTTGCCTTTCAGAACTTCAAACCAAAAAGAGGGAAAAGATGTGTCTTATACCATAATATTAGTTAGTGGCAGAACTGGGGCTCAAAACCTAGAATCACGCAGTATAAAATAACAGGACTTTTATGGATGTAGGTATAGGAGAGGTCAGGAGAACTTCTTCATTTCTAAACTTAGACTATTTATCCCACAGATAAACTCCTGTCTTGGGAGTCAAGCTAAGTCTGAATGACCTTGGATATCACACTCTGATGAACAATTTTCAAATATTATCATACAATCAGGAGGCCTTTCCAGAAGTAATTGACTCTTATCTCCTGAAACCATACAAAATGTTACTTACCCAACACTGATCAGAATGGGAAGTCTTTGCTTTTATTTATTTATCTACTTATTTATACTGAAAAGAAGGTCAAGCTTGATTCTAGGGAAACTCGTGGTGGAAAGTTACTGTTCCCATGAAAACTGGGATTGACAACCGGCCACTTCACTACAGATACCGAGCCTTCCATTTTTCAAGAAAAATAGCTTCACAGAATTGGTCTAGTATTAATACTTTTAATTTTGATTTTATTGATAGTACACATTTTCTTCTTCTTGTTCTCTGAGTATGCCATCCTATTCTGTTAGAGGGAGGGGAAATAGCCCCCCTCATGGATATTGAACAGACTTTCTCATTTTGGAAAGTTTTAGTCCTAAGGGGAGAAAACCAAGGTGTAACTTTTGAAACCTCCCATTCTCAGAAATATTAATGTTTTGATTGTTACATTTCAGACAGGTGGGGATAAGCAGTTTACAAATAAAGGAACTTAATAAAGTATGCCAAATACCATTTTTCAAAGAAAAGACAATTATTTCCCTATTACATTGGAAGGTCATCCGTATATGAACAGGCACTGGTATTAATTTTTCATTAAAATACTCAAAGTAAGATATTCTTAACAAGTATTTAAGAGTTATATACAATTGATTTTTTGTGGTCCAAACTGGCCATCTTGGTAACATGAAAACATGCAACCTCAACTTCTGTACTGTGTCATAGGTTCCTATACTCAGAGAGCACAAGACTTCTGAAGAAAGTAGACAGATGCACATATTATACACACTACTTGCTCATGGTTCCTCATTTCAGCTGGGCTCTCAGAGCTAGATATCTGTGCTTCTTTTTGCTGCCTGGCTTGCAATAGTAGGTTTTAGTTAAGTCTGCCCCTTGCACACATCATTATCCTCAGGATTGGAACATTGCATTACTTTCCATTGCATAAAGAAAAATGAAATGATTAGAGGTAAACTATTTTAATTTTCAAGCCCTGTATATACTTTTGACATCTGTACCCATTATTTCTTCCTTTATTGCTATATTTGTTTCTATTACCAATTCATTTTTTCTGCTCAAGAAAGCATCTCAAAATATGTTCCTAGAAGTCCTGACCATCAGTCACTTCTTATATTTCTTATGTTTGAATTTACTGATACTTTCACCCAATAGCAGAATTTCCCTTGGCCTATCTTTTTATATATATTTATGGTAAATATTTTTAAAACTATCATTTCTGTGTTCTGGATTCCTGTTCCTTTCTTATGTTACATCTGGCTTCAAGTGGAAGTTGAAGCTTCCAGAGAAACTTCTGCCATCAGTCACTGGTAACCATTGTACTACATTACAGTGTACTGTATTTTGGCCATGATTTACTTCTCCAAAATCTAATCACTGTGACATATGTCTATGATCCTGCACAATCCTGGATTTTCTTTTATGTCTCTAATGTTTTTCGTATTGTTCACCTTCATTTTTCTTCATGAATTGGACTTTTAAATGTTGATGTTTCTTGAGAATCTATCTTTCTTTTTATTCCTATCAATCTCAGTCCATAGCAATCAGGGCTAGAGTAGGAAGAGCTGAAAATCCAAGTGTCAGGCAAGAGGACTTCCTGTAGGAGATCACAGCTGAGGGGGCTGCACTCTTATTTACACTAAGGAGCTTCTTATAACCTATGGAATGCTTAAACAATTTCTTCCCTCTGTCACTATCTCTTGTTTCTGTCATTTTGAACTCAACCTAATTGTAAGCAGATCTTGAATTATATTAACATTCGGCATCTGTTCCTTGCAAGATTAGGTAGTGGGTGTCTGCTCTTACTCGGGAAATACTGGGAAACTGAAACATTTTTAATTTGCATTTCTTAGCTGGTAAAAATGTAAGTGGAAAGATTTCAGTGGCCATTTTGCTACCAAGAAAAGAATTTGTCTGTGGCTTAATACAGGAGAAAATAAAGAAAAATAATTTTAAAAATATAGTTTGCCAATGTTATTTGAAAGAATGAAACCAACAGTGATGAAGATTGTTTCTATTTCTATATACTTTATTTCATAAAACACACATTTATCTTGGTGTTTAAGGGATTTTGTAGTAGATATTTGCTTCTTGAAATCAAAAGATTTAATACCATATCCTGGGAGAATAGCAATTCTTGGGACCATCACTCAATAAAGACCATGGCCTTAGCATAGAAACAGACTCTATCTCTCCTTCCTTGAGAGACAGTAGATGAGAACTGTTTTGATTCGAATATATTGATTTCCAAATGTCTTTTACAAAACTAACAACCACCTTCAGGTTCCATTTTATACATTACATAGTGGGCCTTAAACAAAAGAGAATTTATCATCAAACTACTGGATAGTAGAAAACCTCCAAAGTGGAACATAGAGGAAATTGTATAGTGAAAGAAACAGAACTGAAAGCATGTGGGACACAAACAAGGGTATTTGCATATGAAGTTCTGACAGTCGAGTTCACAAACTCATCCTAGAAAAAGTGCTTGCTACACACTTCATTGCTAAATATCACTACAGTCACCTTTGAAGTACTCCCCTTGGGAGCTAGTACCTAGTCCACCCTTCAAAGCAATTGTGGAACTCTTTTTCTGAAATGGGCATCAGAACTGTTATCATATCACACTTGATGTCATGAATGTCATCAAATTATCTTCTTTTTAATATTTCCTTTATCTTTGGGTAAAGAAGGAAGTCACTGGGGTCCAGATCAGGTGAGTTGTATAGTAATTCTAATATAGTAATTTGCTTACTGGCTAAGAACTACCTCAAACACAGTGTGGTCTGAGTTCTTTGTTTTTGTTCATTTGTGAGTTCTTTCAGGACCACTTTTGTGCACATCTTTCTCATGCCAAGATTTTCAGTTCAGATTCTTCTGTTTGCGTATTGATGTTTACTTGGTCTGCTATGCTTCTCACTGTCAACTGATGATTTTGATGCATAATTAATGGATTTTTGCAATGTTTTCATCAGCTCTACTTGTTAGTGGCCACTCTGACCTGTCTTCATCAGCGATGTTTTTTCTTTCTTCAGAAAAATGTTTAATACATTTGTACATTGACATTTTCTTTGTGGCATTATTCCTATAAACTTGGACTAACATGTCCCTAATTTCACTTCCGCTCTTGCTAGTTTTAATAAGAAATTTACAAATATTTGCTTCTTGTTCTAATTCAAGTTCATGACAACACACAGAAACACACAACAATAATGAATGCCACTTAGCAAGACAATGCTACACATCAACATGAATACAGCTGTGAGACACTGATATACCAAAGTTATGAATCCTCACCAAGTCGTTTGTACAGTGCTGCCAATGTAGTGCACGGAGGCAAGTTTTTGAACTTAATTATTAGACATTGTATATGTGGTAGGATTTCCAGGAGAGGTGACAGAAAATGAAACAAAATAATACTTTAAGAGATAATGTTAAAGAAAATTCTATAATGAATTAAATGTAATATTCAGAGGTGAAAGAAATTTAGCAAACCTTAATGAATAAAGACACACAAAATTCACATTAGACACAGTAGAGTTGAGCTAGAACCTTTATTGTTGAACCACTGAAAGCCAAAGGCAAATAGAAAAATATATATAGTACTTAGGAAATGTACCCAAAGGAATTTCAAAGATGTAAACTGAAGACCAGCAGCTGATTTATCAACACAAATTATTAAAAATATTTCATTGTTTCCTAACTTCTAAGTACTAGAAGAAAATTACTGTTAACTATGAATCTTATATCGAGAAAACAAACTTTAATTACGAAGGTAAAATAAAAACAGATGAAAACTCAGAAAATGTATGATAGAAAAAATTCCTTAGGAAAATATACAAATTGAAAATAATACCCCTTCCCTTTTAAACAATTTATATTAAAAACTTTCACATACATCTGTATAATACTTTCTCAGGGGTGACTACTCTGTCCTCCATGAAATTCTTTCTCACAGGTGACTATTTTATCCTCCATGAAATTCTTTCTCATAGGTAATGATGACTCTCCTGAATGAAACTCTTTCTCAGAGGTGACTACTCTCTCCTCCATGAAATTCTTTCTCACAGGTGACCGATCTCTTGCATGTATTTTTTTCTCACAGGTGACCACTCTCTCCTTCAGGAATTTCTTTCTACACTCACCTTTCAAGACATTTGAATAATCCTTCTTCATCTTTAGTGCTGGTTCCTGTTGATCTCCTACATCTCTCAGTAGTAGATAGACTCTAGGGCTTGGTACTTAAGCTCTAGACTTTTTATATATAAAAGTCTTCTTTGGCTTTAAAAGGCTCCATGGCTTTTAATGCCATCTATGTGCTGCTGGGTCACAAATATGTCTTCGGAAAGACCTCATTGCAGTTTCTAATCACTTGCATGTCTAATAGGAATGTTAAATAAAACATCACAAATTGAGCCATTTTAACTGACAGACTTCCTTTGTCAGTACATTTGTACTCTTCAAATCGCCTATCTAAAGCAAAACTCAATTTTTTTCTTAATTCTGTTCATTTCCTCACAAATCACATGCTTTCCATAACCACATCCTACTTTCTCTGCTTTGAATATATACCTAGACCTTAATACTTTCACCACATACACTGATGTCACATACATCCAAATTATCAACATGTTTTCATTTGATTACTGTAATAGTTTTCTAGTTGGGCCTGCTCTTGGTCTTGTTTTCCTACAAGACTCTAGATTACTGCTAACATAGGAGGCAGAGCTTCCAGATCACAATTCAGGAAATACTTCCCTCCTGTTTTGAAATTTTTTTACATTTCACTTAATAGACCATGTTACTCCCTATAGTGGACAAAGTACACATTAGTCATCAGAGAAAGGCAAATCAAAACTTTAATGAGATATCATCTCACCCCAGTTACAATGACTTTTATGAAGAGAGATTGTTCATCAGGCTCTATGGAAAAGAATATGGAAGTTCCTCAAAAACCTAATAGAACTACGAGATGACCTAGCAATCCCACTGCTGGGTGTATATTCAAAGGTGAAGAACTCAGTATATCAAAAAGAGATCTGTGCTTTCATGTTTATTGAAGTACTATTCACAATAGCAAAGATTTAGAATCAACCTATGTGTCCATTAACAGATGAATGAATAAAGCAATTTTGGTACATATGCAAAATGGAATATTCTGTAGCTACAAAAAAGAGAGAAATCCTCCCATTTGCAACAGCATAGATAGAACTGGAGAACATTATGTTAAGTGAAATGATCCACACATAGAAAGATAAATCTCATGTTCTCACTGTTATGTAAAAAATTATTGATCTCATGGAGACAGAAGAATGATGGCTACTGATATTTTCTCTTGTCACATTTGCTCTTGTCTCCACATTGCTTCTAAGTCTGAATTTGTCTTAAAAATTTTCAGTGCTGTAATATTTTAGCATAAGTGTACTTATAAATCTCTGGCCTTTATTACTCCAAAAGAATCATCTCACATTATATCCCATGTGCCACCACATTTTGGAAGTTTCAGCCACATTGACCCTCTCTTATTACTTTGAGTAGGCCAGGATGCCTCTCATTTAAGCATTTGAGAATTTTTTGGAATACTTTCTCTCTACATCCTCCAGACATACATCATAGTTAACTTCTACTCAAACATTTGGCCTTTACAAAAACTAGTTTTTATTCTTGAAAGCCTTTTTTGACAACAAAATAAATTTTATGTTCTTTTATCACTGGGTTCTTGTGATTCAAACTATGTGTTTCAGTCTATAATTGTATGTTTGCTTGATTTTTCATTTATTATTCTTCTTCTATAGATCACAATTTTCATGAAAACAGGGACCATGACTTTTCTAGAGATTAGAATTAGAAAAAATATCAACAACTTTCATTACAGTGCTTTAAAACTCAAAATATATACTTTTAAAGCACAGCATATTTATTAAGTACCAGCATAGTTAAATAACAATTAGAAAATGGTCGCTTATTCTTTCAATTACTGGCATGAAAGAATGAAGAATCTAATTCACTAGAAAAATGTATTTTGAAAAAAAGTCACATAAAAAATGTCATAGAAGTTTCACACTCATCTTCATTTATTATAGTATTTCTTTTAAAAGAATCTATGTGTATAAGAATAAGTTTTATTTAAATAGATCATACACATCTGACATGAACTTTTAGGTAATGAAAGTAATCCGCTTTTCAACAGACTAATTTTATAATGTCAAATTAATTATGTTGTAATACAGTCTGATCATTTTTGTTAGGATATTTGTAGTAAATTAATGTCAAGAAATTTATATGTATATTATATTAATTAAGGTAGAGCAGTGATTTCAACCAGTGTGCTGTAAAAGAATCTTAGGTGTGCTATGAAAATATTTAAAGAATATACAGAATAAGAATATAAAGAATATAAATTATTTTCAAAATAAGTTCAAAGTACAGTAAGCATATTTTTTTTCTTTTTATTCTTTTTGTGGATCAACATAATTTAAGGGTTCTGTGAGATAAAAAAAGATTGAAAAGCACTAGGATAGAGATATACCATAAGTTCAAGTTTTAGTATTGTTGATACTTTGTATTCTCTTTGAAAAATCTTTGTTTCTCCACGTTATTCAGCATAGGTTGTTTTACCTTTATTTTATTATTATAATAGATAAAAAATTAGAATCTATTTTTTTTGTTTATTACTGTCATGATCATTACTTCATTGTCTAAATATCCCTCTAAATTCTTCTAATTTAATATCTAAATGTAATAAGCCTTTTGATTATATTGAACAACACTGAAATATTCATCAATTCTTAGCCAAACTTGAAGAGCAAAAAGTTATCATTAAATATTAAATTAAAGAGATAGATAAAATGATGCATGAATAAAGGAAGAAAGAAGTAGTCTCCATTTTTTCTTATAGCTGAATAGTACTCCAGGTATATATACATCTATGCCACAGTTTGTTAAGCCACTCATGGGTTGATGGTCATTTGGGTTGCTTGCATTTCTTGACAATTACGCATTAAGTGACAATAAACATTCTAGTGCAAAAGTCTTTGTGATAAAATGATTTTATTCTTCTGAGTAGATTTCTAGTAATGGAATTGTGGGATCAAATGGAAAGTCAACTTTTAGTTCTTTAAGAATCCCTCATACGTGTTTGCATAAAGGTTGTATTAGTTTGCAATCCCACTAGCTTTTATGTTTCCCTGGATAGAGGTGAAACACATTCTTCTTAGTAAAGTATCTCAAGAATGGAAAAAGATATATCCAGTGGACTCAATATTAATATGAAACCAATGAAACAATGAAGCACAAATACAGTCTAGCAAGGGAGAGGGGAAGGAGGGAGGGCAATTGGCGGGATCTCATCTCATCTATACAATGTGACGGTTTTCAGTCTCCCTAGGTGAAAGACTCAACTACAACTTGAATTGAAAACAATATAACTTAATTTGTACCTTTAGGGTGGCGCCTGTGGCTCAAAGGAGTAGAGCGTCAACCCCATATACTGGAAGTGACGGGTTCAAACCCTATTCCTGGCCAAACCCTGCAAAAAAAAAAAAAAAAAAAAAATTGTACCTTGTACCTTTATATTCATTTGAAATGAAAATAAATAAATAAAAATAACATAAAAGAAGAAATTTAAAAATGGATCAATGTATGATTGAATGAATGATTCTCTACTTAAATGTTTTTTATCTATCTCCCACAGGGCAGTAGGAAAAATAAAACACAAATCTGCAGTTAGTACTAAATGTCAGTGTTCTTACAATCTTTGTGTTCAGTTTTAGTCATTCCCTTACACATGTATGCATGGTAACATGCAAACACACACCTAAGATTGTTCACTTATTCATGTGTCATTATCTTCACATTAAGAATGGAAAGTTCTCGTTCTTCTTCCTCTCTCTGTAGAGGTTAACTTGATTCCCATATCAGCATCTGTGTCTCTGATACCCTGAAATATTCTCTTGGGGCACAAAACAAACATTCTGCTTTAAAAGCCTGCTTCAATAGCACAGATAACATGGAACATAGGGTTTGAAAACTGTGTATGCACATTTATACTAGGACTGTGATGCTTCATGACCAAGACCTGATCACCTGGACTAGACTGCATCCAGATCACTATTTTGCTACCCAGAAACTAAGGTATTATAAACTTACAAAGGAGGTGATAATCACAAGGTATTTTTTTTTTCCTGTAGGCAGTATGATAAGGTGAAAAGGATTATCAGTTGTTTACCATTTTTTCAGACTTAAATCTTTGATTCCTTCCATATAGATTGAATGCAGGATTATTGTGCAAGGTTAATTCTCTTGGAAAATGTTTATTTCTCTCAACACTGGCATGAAAATTCAGTGTGAGTTCTGATGATTATGATTATCTGCATATTTCTCCATCTTGATAGGAATCCTTGCATCAGCAGTGGGGAAAGTCAGGTGTGGATCATTCCCATAGGAGAAATGGGAGAAATGCTGGAGAATGGGTCTCTATCACTCTTGCTTCTTACCAGTTCTCCTCATATTCCCCAAATCGTAATCTAGTTTTCCTTGGTTATTTTATGGAAAGACTGATCTATAATTGCTTTTCACCAATTTTGAGTAGCAAAGTCTACATGGAACAATCAACCTCATATGAGGAAAGACTGGGTCTGCTGGATTGCAGATGGTCCAAGTAAAATGTAAATGTACTGCCCAGAGAGTTTAAAAATGAGAATAGATAGTAGATGACATTGAATTTGTATTGTATAAATGGTGATAGTCCTGTATCATTATTATAACTTCAGTTACCCTACTCACACCCCTAAGATAAATTTCTTTTCAGAAGAAATTAAAATATGCTGTGTGGAAGTTACTTTAAATTTGTTTTGAAAAAGAACACTTTATATATTTGTAGTTAATATTTGGATCTTTAAATTAAATCTTGAAGAGCTGTGCAAATATATGGAAGATGAGACTGAAATTGTGTAAGCAGAAAGCTAATTGTAGTGATCAAGCCATACCCATAGACGGAAATATGAGAAATATAAAAAGTAGGTTTATCTAGTATTTAAAAAATTAAATTCTTCAGAAAACTGCACATGTAATCCTAGAAGAAAGCATTTTATATTTTCACTTTATGCTTCCCTAATTTCTCTCTCTGCCTCTGACACAAGGATATTTACATCAAATGCAAGAGAGTTATAACAAAAATGGGCATACATGTAGGCTCAGCATATTTGCATAGCCACAGTATCTTTTTGCCACCCCAGGTCCTTATTATTTCTACATAGAAATGGTTCAGACACAAAACTAACATTACCCGCTCTTTGAATAAGACACCTTAACTTCATGGGAAGTTGTGAAATGTCATCGTGCAGGACTATTTACAATGCAATGTATAGCTTCAAGTAGAATTCAAACATCATAGTGAAGACATAATTTTCAATTTATTAATGTAAAATAGTGGGAGAAAAGAATTGTGAACCTGTGGATTGCTCTTTATTAAATAGTTGTAAATTACTCAAAAGATAATTTTACAAATGCCTTAGTGAGATTATAACTGAATGTGTATATATGTACAATTTAAAATTTATGTTTAGCTTAACAATGTATGTGAAAGAGACCAAAAAGTATAACCTTGACCACAAATATTAATTATAAATTTACCAAATTACAATGACACAATTTTATTTGTAATTTTGTTTCTTATGGAAAAAGTTTCATATGTTGACAAGATTATATTTTCTGCTTTTTTTATAAATCAAAATAATATACTTCTTACCATTACAAAGCTAAAATTTTATGGTCTGAATCACCCATTTAGCTTAAGTAGAAAATTGTAATTCAGTTTAAAAGCTGCTTTATGATTTTAGTGCAAATTTGGAAATACATTTTAAAATCTTCACTCTCTATTTAAAAAGTGAGAAAGTGAGTTTAAGTATTTTGTATGATTTGTGTTATGAAAAAAAATTCTCAAAATTGGAACTAAAACAATTTGTACAATTACCTCTAATTATATACCATGTCACTAACATTTTATTTTCTCAAAATGATCCTGTCTCGAGTGTTTCTGTACTGAATTATTTTCATCTCACATGATTACATACTCTCACTTCTTTGAAACACCATTTAAAAAAAAAACGTTTATAGATGGTTTTATTTAAACCTTTGCATATAAATGTTAATCCTCATGCAGTCTTTTGTAGCATATAAATAATTTTTAAAAATTAGTTAAAATTGTCTTTAACTTGGTAAGAATATTAAATAATCTATCTTTATTGTCAAAACCATATACTCGTTCAGCCTTTGTCATCTTATTTTTTCTTTTCACTTTACATTTTTTTCTCTTCTTCATAATGGGGAAGCCATGTTTATCCTTCCTAGTAATCCTAAGAAAGATATTCTATATTTCTTCTTTCTAGGGGTTTCTTTTATGCATTCCTAGTACAATATTTACATTGTAATTTATTCTTTTTGAGGTTTTTTTGTTTGTTCTTTTGAGACTCACTCACTCACTCTGTTGTTCAGGCTAGAGTGCTATGGTGTCAGCCAAGCTCACAGCAGCCTCAAATTCCTGGATTTAAGTGATCCTCCTGACTCAGCCTCCTGGGTAGCTCTGACTATAGGCACCTACCACAACACTTGGATTTTTTCTTTTGTTGTTTGTTTTCTAGTAGAGAGGGAGTCTAACTCTTGCTCAGGCTGGTCTGGAGCTACTGAGCTCAAGGAATCCTCCTGCCTCAGCCTCCCACAGAGCTAAGATTACAGGTGTGAATCACCTCTCCTGGCCTAGATTGTAATATAATAAATCTCAAAGTTAAGAATGACATGTGAATCTTTCATTTATTCATTCATTCATCTGCTTGTATATGTTTATTTAAAAATAACATTTATTATCTAATATGTGTGATAAGTTTTTCTCAATATTGGGGATGATTTGTTGGTCATTGTCTTTGACATCAGTGATTCCTTGAATTATGAGAATTCCCAAATGAGGATTGATATTAATTATACCATGGGGTAAATATAATTAAAGAGAATAATTATTTGGACAAAATAATTTTTTTACTGCTAATTTGGCTGTTGGTAGCAATATTCCTTAAAGAGAATTTAAACAGTGGGTCACTATTACATCCACAAGACATTCAAGTCTTCCCTATGGTGGTTTTCTTTGAAGAATGAGTACTGAGGGGTTGCTCAAAGAAAGCATTAAAGAGATTAAAGACTCCCTGTCACAAAGTCAAGAATCTCAGATGATATGAGTAAGAAATATCAGAATCCTAATCAAGATTGTGGTCTGAGAATATTTGCCCTTTCCACTAGAAGCTTTTGTTAAGACTAATCTTGAATGCACAGGTGCTCTGATGTCACTGAGTATAACTCTAAGGTTTGCAGTGACATGAGGATTCATCCTAGAAGAGATGTCATTATCATGTCCCAAACAAGTTGTTTTTCTCTCACATCCCAAACAAGTTGCAAATTTGGTCTGTCATGTTAATGATGCAGAATTCTATATAATTGTATTTCCCATCAGTTATTGAATTTAAAATAACTAGTACATTTTATTAAAAGAGGGAAGGATGGATACTTATTTGATGGGACACAGAAAAGAGTTCATTTGGTGGAACTCAATGAATTTCTATGATGTTAGTCTTTGTAAACATTGCCAAAATGGCTGCCAGCCTGAGAAGAAAATACAATTGTTGGTACTGAGCACATAAAATGTGGTAGTATTTTTTAATATGATGTATCTCCTTAAATCTTCTAAGCAATATGATTTTAAAAATAAACTATAATATACATATACTTTTATAATTCATGAAATTGTATCTTCAGAATTTCTTACAACCTGAAATTCATACAATTCACAATCAAATCAAGAAGGAGATTATGACCAGCAATTCACAAGATCCCTATAACTTATGTGTACTTCCAGTTATTACTCTCACTTGCTGAAAACAACTTTTCTAATTCTAATAGCACAGATTACTTTGATTCATCTTTGTATTTTATGCAAATGATACCAACCAACATACGCTATTTACATCTTTAAAAATAAACAAAGATTTTGATATTGTATGGGAAGTTTACTCTCTTTCTTGTACAGAATTTTGTTGTGGGAATATACTAAAATTTGTTTACTCATTCTAATGTGGGTGGACATTTAGGTATTTTCCAGTTTTACTTGATACTGTTGTGATAAGCATTCTAAATGATATATTTTGATGAATACATGTACCTATTTTTCATGATAGTAGAAGTGATGACTACATATTTCATTGTAATAAGACTTACAAAAGTAATAGTTGAAATTTACAGATGTACCAGTAGTATGTATGTGAGGATTCCAGTTGTTTTACATTCTTGCCAATAAGTAATATTTTGTGTCTTTTTCCTTTTCTTTTCTATCTCGTTTGTTATGTACAGATTGCATTTACTTTCCTGAGGAATGTAAAGGTTGGTAACTATTTACATGTCTATTGTCTTTTTCATCAAATGTAAGCTTAAGCTATTTGTTTCAGGTTGCCCCCTTGTTTATATTGATATTATAGTAGTACTTCACATATTTTGTTGTACATATGCATTTGAGTCTAATCTCTTAGCTTTGGTAAGCCAAATTCATAAAGGACATGGAAGAGATCTTGAAAAGTAAAAATACTGACTCATAACTTCAATGACTTTGGAGTGAATAAAATTTATTTAATGTTAAATTTTAGGTATTTAAATTTCCTAAAGTGCTTAGAGTAATGCCTGAGTAACCAGGAATAAATATTGGTTAATTATAAGAACATAAAAGTCCACATCATATCTTTTGGATCATAAATGAGGTAATCAAAGAACTCTGCTTCAAGATCAGAGCCATAATGAGTTGAGAATAGTTACTAATATTAGATGAGATATTTCAGTAAACATTACTTCAAAAAAGTTGTAACATGATTACAATTGAATATAAATCTAGAAAATGGCAACATCTCTTTTCTGAAAAAAATTAATGTAGATTTATTTTCTGTGATGAGAACTTAGAATGCTCAACTGGAATTTGTTGAAAGGATTAATAATTAATCAACAAATGAAAAAAAATCAAATGAAATTGTTATTAACACTGTAACATATACTTTTCTCTTCTTTTCTAACTCTAGGAAAACCCACATAACTTTTAAGCTATTTTATAATCATACCAGACTTATTATGCTAATACTAAATCAAACAGATCTGACTCCAGCTTCATTTATTCTGAATGGAATCCCAGGACTGGAAGACATTCAGGTCTGGATTTCCTTCCCATTCTGCTCCATGTATGTTGTGGCTATGGCTGGGAATTGTGGACTCCTCTACCTCATCTGCTATAAGGACACCCTGCACAGGCCCATGTACTACTTCTTGGCCATGCTTTCCCTCACTGACCTTGTCATGTGCTCTAGTACAATCCCTAAAGCCCTCTGCATCTTTTGGTTTCAGCTTAAGGAAATTCAATTTGATGAATGCCTGGTCCAAATGTTTTTCATCCATACCTTCACAGGGATGGAATCTGGGGTGCTCATGCTCATGGCCCTGGACCGCTATGTGGCCATCTGCTATCCTCTACGCTATTCAACCATCCTCACCAATTCTCTTATTGCAAAAATTGGGCTTACTACATTCCTGAGAGGGGTACTACTCATTCTACCTTTTACTTTCCTCACCAAGCGCTTGCCTTATTGCAGGGGCAACATAATTCCCCATACTTACTGTGATCATATGTCTGTAGCCAAATTATCCTGTGGCAATGTCAAGGTCAATGCTATTTATGGTCTGATGGTTGCTCTCTTGATTGGGGGCTTTGACATCCTGTGTATCACAATCTCCTACACCATGATCCTCCGGGCAGTGATCAGCCTCTCATCGGCAGATGCTCAGCAGAAGGCCTTTAGCACCTGCACTGCCCACATCTGTGCCATTGTTTTCTCCTATAGTCCAGCTTTCTTCTCCTTCTTTTCCCACCGCTTTGGGGGCCACACGATCCCTCCCTCTTGCCACATTATTGTAGCCAATATTTACCTGCTCTTGCCTCCCACCATGAATCCTATTGTCTATGGGGTGAAAACCAAGCAGATAAGAGACTGTGTAATGAGGATCCTTTCAGGTTCTAAGGATACCAAATCCCATAGCATATGAATGGATATCTGCCAGGAATTAGAAAAGAAAGGAAGAATTACTTGTGTTTTCCTGGTTCACCAGGAGCTGATACAATTTTTCTAGAATTACTGTTTGACCACACAGAAAGGAGCTTGTTGAACAATAAATTGCCAATAAATATCTTGAAAATCTCAACATTACTGGCATCATCATCAATTTTTCTAAGATTCTTTTACTTTCTTGTTTCCATGAAGAACTAGTCTAATAATTAAACTGGGTTTTCTTTTTTAAAAAACCCCGAGTCTATTTTTCATTGAAAACTTAAAGTCAAAGCATATGATCTAAGACATATTTTCCAACAATGATCAAAATTTTTAGATTTTTAACCAGTTGTTACTTTCCAATGAAATTATGCATTAAATATTTCTCATTATTACTAAAATTTTTAGTAATAATGATTTTTCATTGAGACTTTCCTGAAGAAGAAGCTAGAAGGTATCCCATAATATCATTAATATACAGATTTTTCAAGTCACTAGGAATCTTACTAGAACCATAACCGTATTATTAAGCTGAATGAGTCTCTCCTTGCTGGACTATAATTACTTCAAAAAAGAATGATTGAATATGTATTTTCCAAGAAAGCTTTTTTTTTTTAATAATAAAAGCACACAATCTCCAAAGATAAGTAAATTTATCAACTAAGTGTAAGTGTAAGAAACAATAATTTTTTCCTATGATGCATGGGAGAGGGAATAAAAATCTACTTATTTAATTTTATTACTAATTGGGAATCTTAAGAGAAACTAAATCTCTCTTATACTTAAGGTTGTTGGAAATTAATAAGTGAGAAGTACTACTTTCTGGACAAGAAAATAGTACTTTCATATCAATGCCTCATAAACAAACCTCATAATCCTCTCAGGAATATGGATTCCAATTCAGCATTGCCCAAATCTTGGAACACTTTTAACTTTATTATTTTTTATTTTAGAAAAACTATTTTTATAGCGTACACTTGGCTTAACCCTGATTTATTTTCTATATTCTCTTTCTAAATACTGTTTTTCAGTATCATGGCCTTAAGTATTATCTGTAAACTAATGATTCCCAAGGGAAGCTAAGCTTCACTCAGCTACTTTCCATATATTCACTCTTCAGTCCATGCCTTCTTTGGACAGTATAAGATTGCTTTTTTCCTCCCTGTGTTTTCCAACTCCACTCTTATTTTCCATTTCCTGATTTTCCTGTTTATCTCTTCAGTGATTTTGTCATACATTTTTTGCATGAGTTTTCTTTGAAAATTGATATGATTATTAAGTTATAGTATGTGCATCTTAAATAAATTTTATTGTGCCTATTTCTTATTTTCTCATTCAAGGTTTTGTGTTAAGATGGATTTATTTTAGAATTTATATATAATAAATATTGATTTTATTTTGTATCAATTGTTTCAAAATTTATAAGCTGGCTAGATACAATTTTATTTAAAAATTGGCATCTTTTGGCTTGGTGCCTGTGGCTCAAGTGGCTAAGGTACCAGCCACGTATACCCACAAAGGTGGTGGGTTTGAATTCAGCCTGGGCCTACCAAGCAACAATGACTGCTGCAACCAAAAAAATAGCCTGGCATTGTGGCGGGCACTTGTAGTCCCAGAGTAATTGATTTTTTAAGATAGAACAGAGACAAACTGAAAACGAGATAGAGACACACAGGCCCCCAGGCTCTCAGATGTAGCATTATACACATCCTTGGCAAAGCTCTAGGGGAAAAGGTACAGACACCAGTCCCAGTTTTTGCCCAAAAAGGCTAGTAAAATACTGCTCCCGGAGCCCTCAACCCAACTTCCTCTTATCTGCTCATCTAGCCAAACAGAGTAAATCCAGCATGGGATGGAGTTAGTGGAAAAGCTCTGGTAGTACGAATAACCAGAGTAGATCAACCCCCCAAGGAAGGATGTGGCAGATGCATCTGAAGATCCAATCCATAAACAGATGGCTGAGATGACAGAAATTGAGTTCAGAATGTGGATAGTAAATAATATTAACAGAATGGAAGAAAGGAAAGAGCTAGAACTGCAAAAAATCATTCAAAAAAAGTCTCAAGAAATTATTCAAAAGATGTCTCAAGAAATTATTCAAAAGATGACTCAAGAATTTAACAACTTCAAAGGTAAAATGATCAAAGATTTCGAAACATTAAGGCAAGCGTTTGTAGCCCTCAAAGGTTTGAAAAATACAGTTGAATCTCTTCATAACAGAGTGGAACAGGCTGAGGAAAGGATCTCTGACATTGAAGACAAAGCTTTTGAATAAGTCTAAGAGTGCAAAGATGAAAAGAAATGGAAAGCAAAAATGGATCTTTCTCTCAGAGAGCTCTGGGACATTTCAAAGAAAACTCATATTTGCCTTATAGGAATCCCTGAAAGTGATGAAACTGCATCACAAAACACAGAGGCTCTTCTTCATGAAATTTTGAAAGAGAACTTTCCAGACATGCCAAGAGATTCTGAAATTCAGATAGAAGATAATTTCAGAACCCCAGCATGACTCAACCCAAACAAGACATCCCCCAGGTACATCATCATTAAATTCACTAAAGTTAATATGAAAGAGAAAATTCTGAAAGCAGTTAGATGCAAGAAAATCATAACCTACAAAGGAAAGAGTATTAGAATGACTTCAGATCTTCTTGCTGAAATCTTTCAGGCTAGAACAGGATGGTCAGCAACTTTTAATCTCCTAAAACAAAACAACTTCCAACCCAGGATCCTATATCCAGATAAAGTGAGTTTCATCTATGGCGGAAAAATTAAATACTTTAATGACATCCACATGTTGAAGAAATTTGCCATAACTGAACCACCTCTGCAGGAAATTCTCAAACCTATCCTCCATAATGACCATTGCAATCCCCTACTACAAAAGTAAACCCACCCAGAAACTTTTCATCAAATTCCAACTTCCACAGTGGTGAAAGGATTAAAAATGTCTACTGCACTTTCGAGCAACTTGAAGACCAATATCTCACCAGGTCTATAAATAATTTCAATTAATGTGAATGGCCTAAACTGCTCTTTAAAGAGAGATAGATTGGCTGATTGGATACAGAAACTCAGACCAGATACCTGTTGTATCCAAGAATCACATATCACTTTAAAAGATAAATACAGACTCAGGATGAAGGGATGGTCATCTATATTCCAGGCTAATGGAAAGCAGAAAAAATCAGGTATTGCAATTTTATTTGCAGATATGTTAGGGTTTAAGCCAACAAAAATAAGCAAAGATAAGGATGGCCATTTTATATTTGTCAAGGGTAATAACCAAGATGATGAGATCTCAATTATCAATATCTATGCACCCAACCAGAATGCACCTCAATTTATAAGAGATACTCTAACAGGCACGAGCAACTGATCTCTCCCAGCCCCATCATAGTTAGAGATTTTAACACTCCTTTGGCAGTGTCAGATTGATCCTCCAATAAGAAGCTTAGCAAGGAAATTTTAGATTTAAATTTAACTTTTCAACTTCTGGACTTAACAGACATCTACAGAACATTTCATCATAACAAAATTGAATACACGTTTTACTCTTTAGTCCATGGAACATACTCCAAAATCAATCACATCTTAGGCCATAAGTCTAACCTAGGTAAATTTAAAAGAATAGAAATTATTCCATGCATCTTCTCAGACCATCATGGAATAAAAGTTGAACTCAGTAACAACAGAAATCTGCAGTCTCATACAAAAACATGGAAGCTAATTAACCTCATGCTCAATGATAGATGGGTCAGACGCAAGATCAAGAAGGAAATTACCAAATTTTTAGAACAAAATAACAATGAAGACATGAGTTTTCAGAACCTCTAGGGTACTGCAAAGGCAATCCTAAGAGGGAAATTTATAGCTCTGCAAGCCTTCCTCAAGAGAACAGAAAGAGAGGAAGTTAACAACTTAATAAGACATCTTAAGCAACTGAAAAAGGAAAAACAGTCCAATCCCAAACACAGCAGAAGAAAACAAATAACCAAAATTAGAGAAGAATTAAATAAAATAGAAAGCAAAAGGATTATAGAACAGATCAATAAATCAAAAAGTTGGTTTTTTTGCAAAGGTTAATAAAATAGATAAACCTTTGGCCAACCTAACCAAGAAAAAAAAAGTAAAATTTCTAATCTTATCAATCAGAAACGATAAAGATGAAATAACAACAGATCCCCTAGAAACTCAAAAAATCCTCAATGAATATTACAAGAAACTTTATTCCCAGAAATATGACAATCTGAAGGAAATCGACCAAAACTTAGAAGCATGCCACCTCCAAAGACTTAGCCATAATGAAGTCAAAATGTTGAACAGGCCTATATGAAGTACTGAAATAGCATCAGCTATACAAAATCTCCCCAAAAAGAAAAGCCTGGGACCAGATGTCTTCACATCAGAATTCTACCAAACCTTTAAAGAGGAACTGGTACCTATATTATTCAACCTTTTCCAAAATATTGAAAAAGACGGAATACTACCCAACACATTCTATGAAGCAAACATCACCTTGATACCCAAACCAGGAAAAGACCTAACAAGAATAGAAAATTATAGACCAATATCACTAATGAATATTGATGCAAAAATATTCAACAAGATCCTAACAAACAGAATCCAGCAACACATCAAAAAAATTATACACCACAATCAAGTGGGTTTTATCCTGGGATCTCAAGGATGGTTCAACATACATAAATCTATAAATGTAATTCATCACATAAACAAATCAAAAAACAAAGGCCATATAATTCTGTCAATTGATGCAGAAAAAGCTTTTGATAATATCCAACATCCCTTCATGATCAAAGGGATGTTGGATCACTTTGTTGGATCACTTTCTTAAGTTGGATCACTTAAGAAAATTGGTATAGAAGGGACATTTCTCAAGTTGATAGAGGCCATCTATAGTAAACCCACAGCCAATATTGTAATCAGTGGAGTTAAATTGAAATCATTTCCACTCAGATCAGGAACTAGGCAAGGTTGCCCATTGTCCCCATTGTCATTTAACATTGTATTGGAAGTTCTAGCCATTGTAATTCAGGAAGAAAAGGCAATTAAGGGTATCTATATAGGAACAGAAGACATTAAACTTTCACTCTTCGCAGATTATATGATTGTATACCTGGAAAACACCAGGGATTCAATTAAAAAACTCTTAGAAGTGATCAAGGAATTTAGTGGCATACCAGGATACAAAATCAACACTCATAAATCTGTAGCCCTTATATATACCAACAACAGCCAAGCTGAAAAAACAGTCAAGGACTCTATTCCATTTAAAGTAGTGCCAAAGAAGATGAAATATTTGGGAGTATACCTAACAAAGGATGCGAAAGATCTCTATAAAGAGAACTATGAAACTCTAAGAAAAGAAACAGCTGAAAAATATACCATGGAAAAATGGTTATTCAAATGGAAACAAATTGAAAAATATACCATGCTCATGGCTAGGAAGAATCAACATTGTTAAAATGTCCATATTACCCAAAGCAATATACAATTTTAATGCAATCCCCATTAAAGTCCCAATGTCATACTTTAAAGATCTTGAGAAAATAATACTTTGCTTTACATGGAATCAGAAAAAAAACTCAAATAGCCAAGACATTACTCAGGAATAAAAACAAAGCAGGAAGAATCATGCTACCAGATCTCAGACCACACTATAAATCGATAGTGCTTAAAACAGCATGGTATTGGCACAAAAGCAGAGAGGTAGATGTATGGAAGAGAATAGAAAGCCAACAGATATATCCAGCTACCTACCGTTACCTCATCTTTGACAAGCCAATTAAAAATATTGTGTGGGGAAAAGATTCCCTGTTTAACAAATGGTGCTGGACGAACTGGCTGGCAACTTGTAGAAGACTGAAACTGGATCCACACCTTTCACCATTAGCTAAGATAGATTCCCACTGGATTAAGTACTTAAACTTAAGACATGAAACCATAAAAATACTAGAAGAAAGGGCAGGGAAAACACTTGAAGAAATCGACCTGGGTGAATTTTTTTATGAGACAGACCCCACGGGCAATTGAAGCAACATAAAAAATACACTATTGGGACCTGATCAAACTAAATAGCTTCTGCACAGTCAAGAACACAGTAAGGAAAGCATACGGACAGCCTTCAGAGTGGGAGAAAATATTTGCAGGCTATGTCTCCAACAAAGGTTTAATAAGCAGAATCCATAGAGAACTCAAACACATTAACAAACAAACAATAAAAAAAAAAACCAAATGATTCCATCGCAGGGTGGGCAAAGGACTTGAAGAGGAATTTCACCAAAGAAAATAGGTGCGTGGCCTATAGATATATGAAAAAATGCTCACCATCTATGATAATTAGAGAAATGCAAATCAAAATTACTTTGAGATATCACCTAAGTCTAGTGAGATTAGCCCATATCACAAAATCCCAAAACAAGAGTTGCTTGCGTGGATGTGGAGAAAAGGGAACACTTCTACACTGCAGGTGGGAATGCAAACTAATATTTTCCTTTTGGAAAGAGGTCTGGAGAACACTTAGAGAACTAAAAATTGACCTGCCATTCGATCCTACAATTCCTTTATTAGGTATATACCCAGAAGATCAAAAATCACATTACAATAAAGATATTTGTATTAGAATGTTTACTGCAGCCCAATTCATAATAGCCAGGTCATGGAAGAAGCCCAAGTGCCCATCGATCCACAAATGGATCAATAAACTATGGTATATGCACACTATGGAATACTATGCAGCCCTAAAGAAGAATGGAGACTTGACTTTACCTCCTTCATGTTTACATGGATGGAACTGGAAAATGTTCTTCTTAGCAAAGTATCACAAGAATGGAAGAAAATGTATCCAATGTACACAGCCTTATTATGAAACTAATTTATAGCTCTCAAACGAAAGCTACAACCTAATTCTAGCCCAAGAATATGGGGAGGGGTGGGGGAGGGGAGGGGAAAAGGGCGGATGGGTGGAGGGAGGGTGATTAGAAGG
>NW_003852396.1:34144978-34199865 GCF_000181295.1 Otolemur garnettii
TAACACAATAAGTAAATGACATAAAGTATATGTTAACCAGTTTGATGAAAATATTTCAAATTGTATATGAAAACACTACACTGTACCCCATGTTTGCATTAATGTACACAGCTATCATTTAATAAAAAAAAAAGGTTGTCTAACAAAAAAAAAAAAAGAATTTGTGATGAAGACCACAAAAGCAAATACAATAGAAACAAAAAATAGAAAACTGGAACTTAATTAAACTAAAAAAAACTGCACAGCAAAATGAAACAATCAAAATAATGAACAGACAGCCTAAAGAATGGGAGAAAATGTCTGCAAATTGTGCATCCAACAGGGGATGATATCCACAATTTACAAAGAACTTAAACAACTCAACAACCCTTTCCTCAATCATCACATTAAATAATGGGCAAAAAAAAAGAAGAAGAAATAATGAGCAAAAGACAAGAAGAGATGTTTTTTCAAAAGAAGATATATAAATGGCCAACAGGAATAAGGAAAAATGCTCAACATCATGAATGATAGTGAAATGCAAATTAAATTTCCCATGAGATTTCATTTTACGCTAGTCAGAATGACAATTTTTAAAATGATAAAAAAAAGTTAGGTGGAGAAGAGATGGTTTAAAGTGGACTCTTACAATACTGCTGATGGTATTGTAAGTTAATATCACATCTATGAAAATTATTATGTATATTTCTTAAAAACTAAAAATACAACTACTATTTGATCCAGCTATCCTACTACTAGGTATTTATCCAAAAGAAAAAAAATCATATAAAAATATACCTGTACCATTGTGTTTATTCAAGCATTATTCACAAAAGTAAAGATAGGGAACCAACCTAAATATCTTTCAACAGATGATTGAATAAAGAAAATGTGATAAATATATAAAATAGAGAACTATTCAGTTGTAGTAAAATGAAATCAAGCCATTTGCAACAACTTGGGTAGAAGTGCAGGCCATTATCTTAAATGAAACAGCTCAGGCAGATAAAGGCCATTATGCATGTTCTTGCTTATAAGCAGAAGCTAAATAATGTGTACACAATGGACATAAGGTGTAGAATAATGGATAGTGAAGACTTAGCTTTTGAATTGATTAAGTGCAGGGGATGGTGAGGATGGGATGGAGGGATGTGGATGATGATGAGAAACTACTTTATGGGCACAATATACATTATTGAAGTGATAGATACCTTAACAATTTTGATTCCTGCACTATGCAATCTATGCATATAAAAAATTATACCTGTATTCCATAAATTTATACAAATAAAATAAAATTTCTAACACATTTTAATCCTATCTTCATTCAATAAATTAAGACTATTTTGTTTATGTAAATTCTTCAAATATATTAATAGGCACCATATGTCTGATATGATCAGACTGATTTCTCTTCTCTTGGGATTTACTATCCTAGGAATTCAGCTTTCTCTCTGGGATGTTCTCATCTCAAGTCTCCAAAGGAGGTCTGTTTTCCTTAGGCCAATGATCTGATTGCTCCTCATAAATTCTAGAAGAACATAATATCTGTGCTGTATTTCCAATGAGAAAACAATTTTTATCTCATGTGAAGCCTTCTTTCTCAAAAAGTTCTGTATTTTCCCAGTAGGAAGCTTCTGAAATTGTCAGGAACGTTTTAAGTCTCTGCTCATAACCACAGTAAGTACTAAACCTTCTCATTGTCGCATTGGCTAACTCCTACAGCATTTGATGCCTCATCCTAAACTTTACGTTTTGGTAGCAGCATTAGAAAGAGATTGATCCTTCCTTCTGCATCAGATATAGAAATCTAGAGAGCCTTTAAGAGGAGGTTGTGACTAGAACTTTAAAATAGTAGGCTTTATGGTGAATGAGAAGTTACCTTGTTTATAGAAACCTGCCAGATTATATTTAGGATTAAATATATTAACTGCTTTACACAGCATAATCACATTCTATGTGAATACAATTTAGTATTAAAAATTACTAACTACTAAATTAATAAATACTGCAATGATTCCTTTTTGTGAGCTCGAATGTACCCTTCTTAACTTTACCATACATGTATCAACTAGGAAAAAAAATTAAAAGAAAATGTGAAATTATCAAAGATAAAAGTTAGCATGATGTGAAGATATAAAGCAATAAATAAGAGTTGGCCAAAGTTTCAGACCTTCCCAGGTCTGAAATGGGTCATATACTTCCAAGCCACTAAAGGGAAAAATAATTGTGCTGAAGTCATGTCAGAACTATCAGCTGAAAGCCCAAGGAGAAATTAACTATTTATGGGCCCTGACTTTTGTTCATTGTGTTTTTTAATGGATACATTTAGATGATTTTCTTTTTTTGCACATATTGCAAAATTGTTATTAATAATTTTTTTTTTACTTGTTTAGGTATTCCCTCTGTTATAACTCGGGTTATTGTCTTTCTAGGGATATCAGTACATACACCACATAGCAAATTTAGTTTGCTCTGGGGGGTTCAGAAGGATTGTAGCAAACAGCTGGCCCACTAGGGGGCACACATATCTGAAATTGGGTGTTACTATACATGCAAGTACCTTCAGGCTTTCCTGTACATTCATAATAAGAGTAAACCAATAACACAATTTTTACAGTTTTGCCCGAACAAGAGAAACAGTAAAAACATTTATATGATTTTCCTCTTCATACAGATTGTATCCACCATTAACAAAAGATAATCCCATCTTTAGGAAGTATGTTTCTGTTCAAAGACAGAGGCAGCAAGAAACATCTGCAAAGAAACACATCTAGTTGTGAATAAAAATCTCCTCTTGTTGATGCTACCACAATTTTATTTTATCACGGATATTTTTCTTTATTTTACAATAATTTTATCAACAATACACCCAAAGCTAATATAATTAAATTTCTAGTATCTTACTTTAAAGATACCATTTTAAGCCTTTGGCACATAAGGATGCAATTATGTTTTTCTCTTGCTCTTCAACCACAAATAGCTTTAACCAAGGAAAAGACATTGGGAATGAAATCTTTTGCAAAACTCAATACATTTTGCAAAATATTATGTGTATCTTTAGAGTAAAATAAAATAAAGTTAAAGAAGTAAAACTCATTTGAGTTTGCCATATCTTAGAGTGCCTTAGTCACAATAAAGATGTTGGGACTTCATATAAAAGTAAATTATTTTAAGCAAGTAAGAACTGATTTTTGAAATGTTACATTGCTGGAAGAAAGAAAGAAGCATGGAAAACATGAAATAATTGTTCCAGGCAGTAATAGAAGCAAGGGTACTAAAGACAGTGCGTGTGAGTGAGGAAAAAGAAGCAATTGTGTCTGGCAAGGGTAGGCTGATTTGCTAGTTTCAGGCTTGGCTTGTAGGGCAATCAGACAGAATAAAAAGTACTTGGAAAACAGAACTTTTTCTGTTTATAACAATTCTGATTTAGAAGATGATTATGAGCATTCTAAGCAGTTTTCAATATTATGGTGAAGTAACTCTGTTTCTGAAATACGATAGAATTGCTGTTGCATGAATATAAAATTTCACTTAGGTGAATGAGTTCTAGAGATCTGCAGTAGAACATCGTGCTTATATTTACATTATATTCAGCATTAACAAATTTATGAGGATGGGTGTAATATTGTGTTCATACCATAATAAGAAAAAATGTTTTAAACTAAATCCTATATTTTTATACCCTTATATTGAACTACAAAAATAACATACTAAACATGTCACTATTATGACTTAGATTGAAATATTCAGCTGTGATCATTTAATTCCATCTAATGGAATTAGATCCATTAGTTTGTCTTTTGGATCCTTTTTGGAAGTGCCCAGAAAATAGAATATTAAGAAAAATCTATTTTCCCTCAATATGAAACATAGTTTATTTTTGCACATCTTTAGAAGTTTATAATGACAAACTTTTGGAAAGTTATATAAACCATTAAGGGACATGACTATTAATGTGAAGTGGTGGAAAAGCTGAATTCTTTCCCATAATTTCAAATTCTAAGAAATTCAGTTGTTATAAGAGAATACACACCTGATTTAACCAGCATTCAAATAAATATAAGAAAAACAAAGCATTCAATGGATTCCGCAAAATTTCTGAAGATACAAATAAATCTTTGACAAAAATTAAAATCATGTTTGTGTGATGAGATACTGAAGGACAATATAAATAAAGATTTTTATATTTGCCTAATTTTGCCTAAATTTGCCTTGATAGTTGACACTAATAACTGTGACTTTCTAAAAACATTTTCTCTCATAGGAAAACATGCCTGCATCTCTCAAAGTCTCCAATAGCTCCAAATCTCAGGTCTCTGAATTCATCCTTCTGGGACTTCCAGGCATTCACAGCTGGCAGCACTGGCTGTCCTTGCCCTTGGCTCTTCTCTACCTCTCATCAATTGGAGCAAATATCCTCATCATCATCACCATCTGCAAGGACCCTTCTCTGCAGCAGCCCATGTACCTTTTCCTAGGTATCCTCTCTGTGGTGGACATGGGCCTAGCCACCACCATCATGCCGAAGATCCTGGCCATCCTCTGGTTTGATGCCAAGGCCATCAGCCTTCCCGAGTGCTTTGCTCAGATTTATGCCATTCACTGCTTTATTGGCATGGAGTCAGGTATCTTCCTCTGCATGGCTTTTGACAGATATATGGCTATTTGTCACCCTCTTCGCTATCCATCAATTGTCACCAATTCCTTAATCTTAAAGTCTACCCTGTTCATGGTGCTTAGGAATGGCTTGTGTGTCATCCCAGTGCCTGTACTTGCTGCCCAGTGTAATTATTGCTCCAGGAATGAAATTGATCATTGTCTGTGCTCCAACCTTGGGGTCACAAGCCTGGCTTGTGATGACAGGAGGCCAAACAGCATTTGCCAATTGATTCTGGCATGGCTTGGAATGGGAAGTGATCTTAGTCTTATCATACTGTCATACACTTTTATTCTGCGGTCTGTACTTAGACTGAACTCGGCTGAAGCTGCATCCAAGGCTCTGAGCACTTGCAGCTCTCATCTCATCCTTATCCTCTTCTTCTACACTATTGTTGTAGTAATATCAGTAACTCACCTTGCAGAGATCAAGGCTCCTTTGGTTCCAGTTCTGCTCAATGTGCTGCACAACATCATCCCTCCATCCCTAAACCCTATAGTTTATGCACTTAGGACTAGAGAACTGAGGGCAGGCTTTCAAAGAGTGCTTTGTTTGAGTTTACAAAAGTAATAAGACACTTCCCCATGATGTATATAAACTTTAGCATCTTCTAAATGGAATAGTAGAATTTCGAAGAGGATGTAGAAGTAAATTTATGCCTTTGAGATTCATTTTCATATTCAAATGTACAAAATTGTGAATACTTCTGAATGGAAAAGGAAACAAAAAACATTCACAGAAATGCCAAAGTATTGATCAGGGCTAAATAAGTATATAAATACTATGGATATACAAATGTAGGCAACTTGAGCAGATAAGGAGATCTTTAGCAGATAAGAAATAAACCTGTAAGGCATGAAGCTGACATGAAATTTTTATCCCAATGAAGTATTCTTTTAATCAAACAAATTATAAGAATAAAAACCAGAATTAATTATTTGTATTTATATCTATCCTTTAAAATAAAGATGACTATAATGACAAACACATATATGCACATGTACACCTATTTAATCAAATAAATAAGTGATTGGGTCATGAATTACAAGTGATGCTTCACGTTGTTGGCTGTAACATGGGAGTAATGCCAGTTTGTCTAAACAACCATCACTCCAGTGATATAGAATGTAGAGGCTGGGACGGTAAACACTACAGACATGCAAAGTCAAACCGGACTGAAATGGGGTTTTCAGCGGCATATGAGGAAATGACTCAACTTGGACAAATGGAACCCCAAAGGCACATATACCTACACAATCTGTTGCCTGTTCCATTTGCCTCCCTACATGTGCTCTCTGCCCTTTCTGTACTGCTCTATGCCTCAGAGGAGGACTGGTCTTAATTTTCTGTCAAGATTCTTTGATTTGGGGCATTCAGTGGCACTAAACCAATGAGATGCACCGACAGAAGATTATAGCACAAAGGAGATATAATTTGCACGATATATTATTCTGCTTCCAACCTGCTTTGTCATCAGGGTTCTGATACTTCTCAGTCAGTTCAACTGTTGTTGCTATATCTCTTAAGGTTAGTCAGTGAAATGTTTTTCTTCTCCTTCCCTTTTAGGCCAAGAAGGTGATAAGGGCATTTTGATATAGGATGCAGGCATCCATGACCTGCATCTATCTTTTTTTAAATATCAATTTTGTGTAACATAGGAGTTACCTACTACTCAGGTAATAGCTACTTTATTAAGTTATCTCGAGACTCATTATTTGTGCATACCTTTTGTTTTTTTGCAAAGACCCTAACCAATTCACCAGGTTTATTTACATAACCAGCACCTCCACTATCCTGACTCTTGCTTGTGCTTCTACAATTACAGCTATACAAGAATGGAGGCAGCCAGAACAGGTGAGATCATTAGCAGATCAGAAATAAACATGTAAGGCATGAGGCTGATATGAAATTTTTATCCTAGTGAAAACCCTACCATATAACTTTTGTTCTCTTTTTCATGATCTCAAGATCAATGAGCAACAAAAATAAGGCTTAGCCTATTACTGTCATACATTTTAATCTGATTCAGGCTGCTTCCCAGGGGATTCATGCTCAACATGTGTCATTAACTAGCTGAGATATTTCATAAAATATCTCTTGAAATATGAAAATTAATTTGGTGTAGAAGCATACAGATGATAGAAAATCTTTACATATTGTATGCTGTCACAAACCTTTCCATTAGATATAAAGAGTAAGGTCCATAAGTTTCCAAACTGGGTTGAAAATAATGTGAAATACTTTCCTTATTAGTCTGACTTTCCATACAAACATGAATATATTTTGTTGCATTAAATTTTGATATAGGGAAAAACCCAATGTCTTATGGAATCACAAAGTCACTTTCCTTAGAAACAATATATTTTGGGATACTTAGACAATTTAAGAAAATACATGTTTGACATTGTGAATAAAGGTACATATATGACATTTTTAATATCTAAGAATTACCAAGAAAAAATGGGAAGTTCGGTGAAATGAAATAGAGATGGCATGTGGTTCCAGAAAAAAATTATAATCTAGCAGAAATGAATTATCTACAACTGATGAAAGAGTCACTTAATAAAAATGTCAATGCATAAAGGAAATGAAGAGAAAATATTATGAAAAGAGATAAGGAATGTAGACCATGGATTTCCAAAGTAGCCCATATTTTCCTTCATAAAAAAGAAAATCAAGAAAAAGGAGCCAAAATATTCATTAAGATTTAAACTGAAGAGAAATTATTCTATACAACTGTAGAGTCTTGAGTAAGGAAACCAAGAGTATTCTTCCATTTTAAGGAATACCATTTCATTTAGACCAACATCAAGCCATAAGTGTATAATATCATGCAAGGATGCAGGATAGCTTATAATGGAAGCCATGGAGGGAGTGGAATAGGTTTTCTTGATTCAGAGATTTGAATTCCATGAGAAGTATTTCCTGTATTATTGAGCTACATGTGTATTATCTAGTCCCTCTCTGTGTGTGTTTATGTGTATCTGTGTTAAAGAGAGAGACTTTGAGACAGAGAGAAAGAAAACATCATTTTTCTCTTTACACGGGCCATTTTTTGCTATGGATGAGTCTAAATTTAGATCCAAATTTTCTAGGGATTGAAGCACATTAAAATTTAAAAATTCTTTTTTAAAAAAATACACTATAAATTCAAGCCATTAACACATATGCAATGAATTGATAAGCATGGCAGAGTTTTATTCATCTTATTTTGTGGAAGTCCATTCCTTAGTTTTATCCTTTATGCCATTGTGGAAGCTCAATTTTGTACTTTAGTTTCTGGGTGTTTATTTTCCTGGTGGGCAATTGTGATGATCAGTGTGGAGAATAGGTTGTATTTCCTATAGCGCTGGTCTCGTTGTGGCAAATTTCATCAATGTTTGCATATCTGTAAAAGGTTTGATATCTCCATCAATTTTGAAGCTTAGTTTATCAGGATCCATAATTCTCAGCTGAAAATTATTTTGTTTAAGAAGGTTAAAGGTAAATGACCGTTCTCTTCTGGTTTGGTAAGTTTCAGCTGAAAAGTCTGCTGTCATCTTGATGGAGCTACCCCTATAGGTCAGTTGGTGCTTACTCCTGTCTGCTTACAGAATTTCCTCTTTTGTTTTGACTTTGACTTTGGATAGGTTCTTTACGATGTGTCTTGGAGATGCTCTATTTGTATTGAGAGGATTCAGGTTTTGATATGCCTCTTAAAGGAGTGTTTCAGAATCTTTAGGAAACCTGACAAATTTTAATTTATGATATCACCCAACAGGGCTTCCATTCCTTTGGGAGGAATTCCTTTGTTTTTCTTCTCTTTCAAGGATACCAATTATTTGTATATTTGAATGCTTCATGAAGTCTGATAATTCTCTGAAAAAAATGTCCTGCTCTCTCTCACTCTCTTCTTTTCTGCCTATTAACTACTTAGGTTAGTAGAGCTTTATCCTATAGCTCTGAGATTATTTCTTTATGGGCTAAGCTGTTGTTGATACTTTCTATTGTATCTTTAAATTCCCTGATTGAGTCTTCTGCCATATCCTTTCTATATACTTCAAATCTTTCATCCATTTTTTGGTTGTGTTTTTCCACTTTCTTAATTTCCTTTATTGACGTAACCATCTACATTTTAAATTCCCTTTCTGTATTTACATTAATTCTTCATAGGTGGAATCCTCTGTGGTAGCTGCCTTATGGTTTCCTGGGGGGTTGCTGTGTTTGGTTTTTTCTTTATGTAGGCAGAATTTTTGTGTGGGTTCCTCCCCGTGTGTGTTTTCTTCTTTTTTCACTTCCTTTCCCTACTCTTTTTACTCACTGCCTCCTTCAATGTATATTACCTTGTCTCAGAGTTTGGATGTTGAAATGGCTTATTGGGATGGATGAGAAAAGTAATGAACAAGAAGAGAGAAAGAAAAGAAAATGTATAAAAAAGAAGTAAAACTGGATTAAAAAAATAAGCCTTAAACAAACCAACCAACCAAAAAAAATTACTGGTATAATTTGTAACAGAAATGAACTCTAAAATAACTGAACTTGGTGAAGAAAACTAGACATAAAAGTTACCTAGTATGTGTTTCCTTAAAAATGAATATTGAGGATAGGTTAAGTCTATAAAAAGATAAAGTAAATTAGTTTTTCTCAGGTGATGGGGACTCAGGCAATAATTAGAAACTAACTAATGTTATAGAGTTTCTTTTTGAGATAACATTCTTTTTGAATATTTTGGGATTAGGTAGTAATGATGGTTACACTAAACTCTACATGGTCATTTAACGTTATGGAATTTTTTTTTTTTTTTTTTCAGTTTTTGGCCAGGGCCAGGTTTAAACCTGCCACCTTCCATATATGGGGCTGGTGCCCTACTCCTCTGAGATACAGGCACTGCACATGTTATGGAATTTTTATGTCAATAAAAATAATGTTATGGCTTGGTGCTCATAGCACAATGGTTATAGCACCAGCCACATATGCCAAAGGTAGCAGGTTTGAGCTTGGCCTGGGCCAGCTAAGCTACAATGACACCAAGGCAACAAAAAATAGCCAGACGTTGTGGTGGGCACGTGTAGTCCCAGCTACTTGGGAGGCTGAGGGGAGAGAACCACTTAAGCCTAAGAGTTTGAGGTTGCTGTGAGCTGTGACGCCATGGTGCTCTACCAAGGGTGGCATAGTGAGACTCTGTCTCAAAAATAAATAAATAAAAATAATGTTAAATAACTTTGCTAAAATTAAAGGACATTGTCCAAAGGGTGGGACTCAGAATAATGTCAGTTGAAAAATGGTAGAATTTAGGTTTTAAAATGGTGTTACTCAATCTTTTTGCCAAAAACATATATAACAAGTGTATGTTAAAAGGCATGTCATAATTTAACTTACATTATGGAATTTAAGATTCTATTTATTTCCAAACTAAGTTCTATTTTCCAATTAATAAAAATATACACATTGGGCAAGAGACTGAACTGAACCTTCTCTGAAGAAGACAGACAAATGACCAACAAACATATGAAAAAATGCTCAGTATTTCTAATCATCAGAAAAATGCAAGTCAAAATCACCCTGAGAGATCAACTAACCCCAGTAAGAATAGACTACATCACAAAGTTCTAAAGCTGCGGATGCTGGTGCAGATAAGGAGAGAAGAAAATACTTTTACATTGTTGGTGGGACTGCACACTAATACAATCTCTTTGGAAAGAAGTATACAGTATACTCAAAAAACTCAAATTAGACCTCCCATTTGACTCTGTAATCTCATTAGTACATATCTACCCAAAAGCAAAAAATATCATTTTCTCATAAGAATATTTGTACTATATTGTTTATTGCAGATCAATTTACAATAGTCAAGATATGGAAATAACTCAAGTGCCTGTCAACCCATAAATGACTTAATAAACTATGGTATACATATAGCATGAAATATTATTCAGCCATAAAAAGATAAGACTTTCCATCTTTTATATTAACCTGAATAGAGTTTGAAAGCATTATCTTTAGTAAAGTATCAAATGAATGAAAAAATATATATGAGTGAAAATCTCAATTTAATTTTTAAAGTTGGGGAGAGTGGGAAGAGGGAGGGGGATTAGTGTGCTTCCAACTAATGGACACAATATAAAGGTATATGGTAGACCTCCTGGATGTGGAACACAACTACAACAGGGACCTCACTTAACAAGGCCAAACATCATAGTTGTTTGTACCCATATTAATCCGAAATACAAACAAATAAATAAAGAGGAACTAGTACCTATATCACTTAACTTTTTCTAAAACATAGAAAAAGAAGGAATACTTCCCAACACATTCTATGAAGCAAATATCACCCTGATCCCCAAACCAGGAAAAGACCCCAAAAGAAAAGAAAATTATAGACCGATATCTCTAATGAATACTGGTGCAAAAATATTCAATAAGATTCTAGCAAACAACTCATAAAATAAATTAAACATCACGACCAGGTGGGTTTCATCCCAAGGTCCCAGGGATGGTTCAATATACATAAATTCATAAATATAATACATCACATAAACAAATTAAAAAACAAAGACCATATGATTCTCTCAATTGATGCAGAAAAAGCTTTTGATAATATCCAGCATCCTTTCTTGACCAGAGCACTTAAGAAAATTGGTATAGAAGGGATATTTCTTAAACTGATGGAGGCCATCTACAGCAAACCCACAGCCAATTTTATAATGAATGAAGTTAAATTGAATCATTTCCACTCAGATCAGGAACCAGACAAGGTTGCCCATTGTCCCCAGTGCTTTTTAACATTGTAATGGAAATCTTAGTCATTGGTAAGACTTAGGCAAGAAAAGGTGATCAGGGGTATCCATATAGGGTCATAGGGTCAGAAGAGATCAAACTTTCAGTTCAGAAGAGATCAAACTTTCACTCTTCACAGATGATATGATTGTATATCTGGAAAACACCAGGGATTCAACTACAAAACTCTTAGAAGTGATCAAAGAATACAGCAGTGTCTCAGGTTACAAAATCAACACTCATCATTCAGTAGCCTTTATATATACCAACAATAGTCAAGCTGAATAAAGAGTAAAGGACTCTATTCTGTTCACAGTAGTGCCAAAGAAGATGAAATACTTGGGAGTTTACCTAACAAAGGATGTGAAAGATCTCTATAAAGAGAACTATGAAACTCCAAGAAAAGAAATAGGTGAAGATGTTAACAAATGGAAAAACATACCATCCTCATGGCTGGGAAGAATCAACATTGTTAAAATGTCTATACTACCTAAAGCAATCTACAGATTTAATGTGATCCCTATTAAAGCACTTATGTCATATTTTAAAGACATGGAAAAATTAGCACTTCATTTTATATGGAAACAGAAAAAACCTTGAATAGCCGATACATTACTCAGAAATAAAAACAAATCAGGAAGAATCACACTTCCAGACTTTAGACTATACTATAAATCAATAGTGATCAAAACATCATGGTACTGGCACAAAAATAGAGAGGTAGATGTATGGAACAGAATTGAAGACCATGAGGTGAACCCAGACACTAATCATCATTTGATCTTAAGCCTATTAAAAATATAAATTTGGGGAAAGATTCACTATTCAACAAATTGTGCTGTGTGAATTACCAGGTGACCTGAAGAAGACTGAAACTGGACCCACACCTTTCACCATTAACTAACATAGACTCACACTGGATAAAAGATTTAAACTTAAGACATGAAACTATGAAAATACTAGAAGAAAATGCATGAAAAACAATTGAAGAAACTGGCCTCAGTGAATATTTTATGAGGAGGCCCGCCTGGGCAATTGAAGCAACACCAAAAATACATTAACTGGGATCTGATCAAACTAAAAATCTTCTGTATAGCCAAGAACACAGTAAGTAAAGGAAGCAGACAGCCCTCAGAATGGGAGAAGATATTTGCAGGTTATGTCTCTGACAAAGCTTTAATAACCAGAATCCACAGATATCTCAAATGTATTAACAAGAAAAGAACAAGTTATCCCATGTCAGGGTGGGCAAGGGAGTTGAAGAGAAATTTCTCTGAAGAAGATAGGCATACGGCCTACAGATATATGAAAAAATGCTCATCATCCTTAATCATCAGAGAAATGCAAATCAAAACTACTTTGAGATATCATCTAACTCCAGTAAGATTAGCCCACACCACAAAATCCCAAACCAGAGATGTTGGCATGGATGTGAAGAAAAGGAAACACTTCTGCACTGCCGGTGGGAATGCAAACTAATACGTTTGGAGATCACTTAGGGCTCTAAAAATAGACCTGCCATTTGATCCTGCAATTAATTCCTCTACTAGGTATATATCCAGAAGACCAAAAATCACTTTATTTGCACCAGAATGTTTATTGCAGCCCAGTTTATAATTTCTAAGTCATGGAAGATGCCCAAGTGCCCATGCCCATTGACCCATGAATATATTAATAAATTGTGGTATATGTACACCATGGGATATTATGCAGCCTTAAAAAAGATGGAGACTTTACCTGTTTCATGTTACATGGATAGAGCTGGAACTCCATATTCTTCTTAGCAAAATATTTCAAGAATGGAAGAAGAAGTATCCAATGTACTCAGCCCTACTAGGAAACCAATTTATAGCTTTCTTATGAAAGCTATAACCCAATTATAGCTCAAGAAGAAGGGGAGAGGGAGGGGAGAGGAGGAGAGAGAGGGGATGGGTGGAGGGAGGGTAATTGGTGGAACCACACCTATGGTGCATTTTACAAAGGCACATGTTAAATTTACTAAGGTTAGAATATAAATAACTAACTTAACACAATAACTAAGAAAATGTGGTGAAGGCTATGTTAACAAGTTTAATGAAAATATTTCAAATTGTATATAAAACCGGCACATTGTACCCCATGATTACATTGATGTACACAGCTATGATTTAATTAAAAAACATTAAAATCATAATTTTCATTAAAAATGACTTTATTCTCATTCCCTTCTATGTATACAAACACATGCGCAGATAAATGTATATGAAATTATTCATTTATTGATTTATCATCACATAGGTGGTCTGATGAAAAGCTTCTACTCTTTTTCCTGCTCTCATGGAGTTGTCTTGATTCTCACACCATCACTTTTGATTCTGAATAATTTAAATATCACCTCGGGATAGATAACACACCATTTTCTTAAAGTTCCTTTCAACAGAAAAGGTATCAAGGGATTTAGACAATGAGGTCTGTGCATGCACATATATTGTAAGATTCTGTAGTTTTTTTCATCAAGATCCTGACCACTGAGACCAAACTGCACTCAGCTCACTGTATTGACGTCCAGCAATTAGGTATTAAAGGGCATATAAAGGAGGGAGGGATATAGACAATATTATTGTTGTTTTTGTTAGCAGCAGGTAAATTGGAGAAAGGCTTGGAGAAAGTGTATGGAGTCTCTGAATGTATACCAACTATCATCGGTAATAGAAGCTTGATTTTGTCTACCCAGTATAAAGGCAGAGGCATTATAAGACATTAGATTCATGAAAGGTGTTTATTTCCCCAAATTTCAGGTTTCAATTCAGTGCCACTTTTCATGATGATTACAGATGCCTATATTATCTCTAAATAAATAATAATTTTGGAAAGGCTGAAAGTCAATATGAATCACCACATGACAAGAAGAAATAGCTAGAAAATACTTCTTAATCTTGCTTAAAACACTACTGCCTCTCACCTTCCCTCTCCTTGTTCCTCAGAATGAGACCCTAAGTTACTTGCTTCACTCCCAGAGTGACTTTGGTATAATTGTGTTCTGTCCCGTTGAGACAGTAAACCTACTTGGATGAGCCTACTGGCATACAGCAAGATGTACACAGGTTGTAAAGATTCAGGAGAAGGAAACAAACTTATTTTTCATGGGGTTTGAGGTGAGAATAGACAACAGATTTTATGAAGGTTGTTCTTTCCAACTAGTGATATTTGTGTTTAGTGTTACTACATCAATGTACAAACTCACTCACAGTATGAGTCCAGTTTCTTTAAAGAAAAGTAAACTTAAATAATATTGAAAGCATTTTAAATTAGTTTTGAAAAAAGTATTGCATAATTTGTGGTTAATACGATATTTTTTGGTATCAGTTGGATCTTTAACTGAGAGGCTTGTAAATGTGTTGGAGTATGAGAACTAAACTTCTTGGGTAATATTGTAGCCAGTTTTAGGAATTAAAATTATGGCTATTGAAAGGAACCATGATGAATACAGAGAGGATGTAACCTCACATTTAGGATATATATTCTTTGGACTGCTGCAAAAGTCATCTCCCAGATATATTTTCTATCCTCTAATTCTGGGTATTATTCTGGGTATTCTATTCCATTATTTTTCTACTTGGTTCTGGTGAGTGGATACATTAGTGTTAACTGCCCAAATGAATTGAGAAGATATGAGTAATGATCCTATTTTTTTAAAAAAATTATGACAGTTTGTATGCACTAGTGAAATACTTGTCAAAAATGCATTTTGAAATCTAGCTTCTTTTGACAGTAATGGTTATGATTATGCACGGATGTGTTTAAATACGTATGGGTAGTATTATAAAGTTTATTATTTTTCTCATTGTCATTAATGCTATTAATATCTTGGAAGAATACACTGAGTTATGTATAGAAACCATCACATTTAATGAAAACACTTTCTTTTTTTTCATTTTCCATCTCCTTATAGCTTGTGTTAGAGTATTAAGGCTCTCCTGTTTGTTGACTGTAGGTAGTGCTTTGAAGATTGATAGAATTAAAATAAATCAGTCATGTTGGTTTTCATTTTATTCTCTCCTCATGGCACAAATATATGTTTCTTTATTACTTTTGTATATGTTCACAGAAAAGAACTAATAATTCACATATAAATAATATATTTAACATCTCAAAATTTTAAAATATAACAGGGCACATAGAATACGTAAAACAAAAATTGTAAGAAATAAAATGCTCAGGAAAAATAACTTTGATTTTAGTATATATGTTTGTGTGTGCTGGTCACTGTAGCATGTATGTTTAAAATTCATCAACAGAAATTTATAATTTTCTTATATAATTTATAATTTTTATAATTATAATTTTATAATTTCTGATAAATTTATAATTTTCTTATTATAATTGTGGCATGTATGTTTAAAACTCATCAACAGAAATTTACAATTTTTTTATAGTTGTTTACACAAAAATGTTCTACTCTATAACTTTTAACGTGCCTGTACCTACAATTCCATGTATTTGTGTGTATAAAATATGAGTATTTTTTGATAAAAAAAAAAGTATGTTTATTTATATATATATGAATTGGTGAAGTTTATTTATTTAACAGTACATTTTGAAAGCAATTTGAAAAATGTTATGTATACAAAGTACAAAAATAAAGAAAATGACAATTTTGTTACAAAAGGAATTTTTTTATATCATATAGTCATATTCTCATATCCATAATAAAATTGCAGGACTCTGTTAGACTTGTAATTATTGGTATAAGTCCATGGCAATATTGTTAAACAGAAAATCGAGAATCAAAAATTAATGATAAGAAAATCATTTAAGGCTTGGTGCCTGTAGCTCACATGGCTAAGGTGCCAGCCACATACACCAGAGCTGGTAGGTTCGAATCCAGCTTGAGCCTCCCTAACAACAATGACAACTACAACCAAAAAATAGCTGGGCATTGTGGAGGGCACCTATAGTCCCTGCTACTTGGGAGGCTGAGGCAAGAGAATTGCTTAAGCCCAGGAGTTAGAGGTTGCTATGAGCTATGATGTCATGGCACTCTACCCAGGGTGACAGCTTGAGGCTCTGTCTCAAAAAAAAAAAAGAAAGAAAGAAAGAAAAGAAAATCATTAAAAAAAAAATCATAGTTGTTGCTTGTGGCTCAGTGGGTAGGGTGCTGGCCCTATATACCTAGGGTGGCGAGTTTGAACCCAGCACTGGCCAAACTGCAACAAATCATAGCCAGGCGTTGTGGCGGGTGCCTGTGGTCACAGCTACTCGGGAGGCTGAAGCAAGAGAATCGCCTAAGCCTAGGATTTGGATGTTGCTTTGAGCAGTGTGATGCCACGGCACTCTACCAAGGGTGATAGAGTGAGACTCTGTCTCTACAAAAAAAAAAAAAAAGAAAAGAGAGAGAGAGAAAAAAAAAGAAAACCAACTATCAGTTACTATGTTGTGATTAAATAGATTCCTCATTTTTTTTTGTTTTTTTGCAATAATAATTAGATTCCTCATTTTTTAGTTTTATTCTGTATAGTAGTAATAGGAGGGAGATAATTTCAGTTTTTTTCTATTGTTTTGCTTAAGAATATCTGTGTCAAACACGGAACATAAAATCATTTGGTACAATCAGCTTTAATTGTACAATGTAATTCCTGTCATCTATTGTTTCTCTAAAGCATCTTGAGCCAAAATTAATCTTTTTTCATTTCTACTCTGACATTCAAATTTCCTGCTAAATTCTGCAGTAATTTTCTATTTCCCAAATTTATTTTTACATATATTGTGCATGTTTTTCCTTATGCAACTTTTTATTGTATATTTATAGTGTGTGTATAAAAAAGTGGATACATACATATATATAATAGTCACTGTAAAATACGTTCAATATACCATACAGTTAAAATAATTGACCTTTACCATCCAAACCAAATAGTTGGTTTGCCTGACAGTTTACTTTTTTCCTATTCTCTTTGGTTTTCCTTTATTTTCTCTATTTTATGATGAGAATTTTATTTAGAAATTTATAATTTCTGATAATTCATGAAGTAGACATTACAGTTTTGTTCCATCGTATGGTTTCTGTCATGTTTTCTAAGAAATAGTATTTAGATAGCAGTGTAATAATTCTTACGTCTGTTATGAAATGTTAATCATTAATTCAGTAATGTATTCATTGATTCATTCAAAAACATTTATTACTATGTAATATACACACTATTTTAGTAAATGGTGCAAATATAAATGTAATAAATATATGCAAATAGTAAAGGTTGTACGATATTGGGGTAGATTTCAAATTATAAGAATATTTGTATAATGTTTTGATGTTAAAATTACAAAAAAGATTGACTTTATCAATAAATACATTCCTTAACTGTAAAGCCTACCACTTTATAATTGTTCTACAGCATATTAGAACAATTTAGAGCATGGCTTTCTATCCCTTCCAAGAGACCATTGCATCTTCCTGAAAAGGGGATAATTGAATTTAGATATGGTGGGATGAGGCTGAGGAAACAAAAGAAGAGGATAGCAAAATCACAAAGCTAAAAACATCAGTGTGATGGGAATGGGATAGTTAACAGCAACTGAAGAGAACAGTGATCTGGAAGAATTTAAATCATGCTTCAACCTAAGCCCATTTGTCTTCTCCTCTTAATAATGAGTCACTAGTAGTATACATTTTTACCTACTCCAGTATAAATCTAAGATATTATAATGACACAAGAGGTCATTAAAGAATACTCTTATAGTATATTCATCCTATGTTGCTCTGTTCTTTCTAGCAGAAGTTGCCTTTGTGGTATCTGATCTTTCTTCATTGTGAATATATAGAGATAAAACAGGGATGTATTTAGAACTGAAAAAAGGAACAAGTTCCTATATTTGATATATGCAATAATCTAAGTAATGTTAGATATACTCTTCTGATATCTTCAAATTTCTTCTGGGAAAACTTTAACAAATAATTTGAATGCATATACATCAGTATGATGAAGGCCAAAGATGAGACATCCTATACAGTGGCAGATTAAATGCAACATTCATGTTTAAGTGTCAGATTCTCAGTACTCTTCTACCTGTAGCAGCTGGTCATACATTCTTCTAGGATATAGTTTGAAATAATTGAAAATCTTGGGAAAAAAAGACCTGTTAACACTGAGAACTAAACATTGATTCCATACATCAAAGAGATCTTTACAAGAGCTCCCTTAGTAAATCCTTCCACTTCATTCTCACTCATCTCTATGAGGTGAGAATCGGCTTTCTGAAAGCCTACTTATTAAGTCTAAATTTGCACTCAAAGACTACCAGACATTTGAGAAATAGTTACAATATAAAATATAAAAATAGTTAAAAAATAAGTAATTAAAACATAGAAGTTATTGAACTGCATGCATAGAGCAGGTAATATAGTTATCTAAATAATTACCCATTAATTTACCTTGGCTCCTAATATGTATAATGGACTTCTATTATGTATGCTAAGATGAAAATATCCGTGATATTTATGCCAAGACTCCATCCTACATAGAGTCTATAATTTTAACCCACTATATTTTTTATATATTCTTTATCTTTATATTATATTCTTACTCTTTGAAATATGGAAAGGAAGAAATAATAAATAGCACATGATTGTTAATGAGCATATTATGTTTTTGTTTTAACAATAAAATGTCAATCATTATATCAAGAAAATATATTAATTATAATATACCTCCTATGAAAGCATTAACCACAAACTCACTTGTACATCTATGTATTGTTTTGTTTCTTTTCTTTTATATTTACCTTTGGTGCTGTTTATTATAGTGTGGCTGACTGGATTGCTCCAAGATTACAAATATTTCCAAATAGGAAAAAGCCCTAACCAAGAGATTTTACAAAATAGAATTTCCAAATTATATAGCTCTCTTATAGTTTCATGGAATTAGACAGTCCATTACCATTTCTGTATATCTATTTCCTCCCAATAGTTATAAAATATTTTAATGAAACTAAATAATACATCAATAATTAAGACATCGAAATAAAGAGTTCTTTTTCGTATACTGTATAATATAATCTTGTACCAAAATTGGCTATCTATCTATCTATCTATCTATCTGTATATGTCTATTATGAACCTTTATAATGGGTGTCTAAAGAAACCAAGTTACTAGCAAAGCCAATCTTAAAAGTCCAGGCTGTAGATGAGAATTAAATAAAAGTGACAGACTGAATGGTGAACAAAAAAAAGTCCAGGCTGTGATATCAGATTACTTTCAACTTCTCTGGCGCCCGTGACTTACAACAAGGAAGATCTTGTAAAAGTATTGATTTTCACTAATGGTATATTCTTCAGTTATGAGAATATACAAACATCTATGGCCAGCATAATAGAGTTTTAGGGATGGTTAATTGAATTAACATAGAATGCACAACCTAGCACAGAGCCTATTTCATAGTAAATACCATACAAATGTAGATAGCTGGATAAAATGATTAGGACACTGAATACTTAAAATATCACAATCCTGGGTTATTTCCTTTCAAATATTATTATGGAGATAATTAAGAATAATAATGTTGAATATTTTTCTTCTTAGTGAAGGATGCTACAAGATCTCAGAGATTCCAACAGCTCTAATTTCCAGGTCTCTGGGTTTATCCTGATGGGATTCCCTGGCATTCACATCTGGCAGCACTGGCTCTCCCTGCCCCTGGCTCTGCTCTACCTCTTAGCTCTGAGTGCAAACATCTTTATCTTGATCATCATCACTCAAGAGGCAGCACTACACCAGCCTATGTACTATTTCCTGGGCATTCTGGCTGTGGTGGACATGGGCCTGGCTACCACCATCATGCCTAAGATTTTGGCCATTTTATGGTTTGATGCTAAGGCCATCAGTCTCCCTGAGTGCTTTGCTCAGATGTATGCCATACATTGTTTTGTGGCCATGGAGTCAGGTATCTTTGTCTGCATGGCTATAGACAGATATGTAGCCATTTGCCGACCACTACGGTATGCATCAATAATTACTGAATCTTTTGTGATCAAAGCAACTGTGTTCATGATGCTCAGAAACAGTCTTTGTCCTATTTCAGTGCCTGTGTTGGCTGCTCAGAGACACTACTGCTCCCAGAATCACATTGAACACTGTCTATGCTCTAATCTTGGAGTCATCAGCCTATCTTGTGATGACAGGAAAATCAACAGTATTAACCAGCTCCTTCTGGCTTGGACCCTCATGGGAGGTGACTTGGGTTTGATAATTTTAACATATGCCTTGATACTTCACTCTGTGCTGAAGTTGAATTCAGTAGAAGCAGCATCCAAGGCCTTAAGTACCTGCACTTCTCACCTCATCCTCATCCTTTTCTTCTACACAGTTATCATTGTTATTTCCATCACTCATAGTGCAGGAATGACAGTTCCCCTCATCCCAGTTCTACTCAATGTGTTACACAATGTCATCCCCCCTGCCCTCAATCCCATGGTGTATGCCCTCAAGAATAAGGAGCTCAGGCAGGGTTTGTACAAGGTGCTTAGGATGAGCATCAAGGGCAACTGACATAGAGAAATGATTTTATTTGTTATATTCCTTCACATTTAGCCTTTATATTCATCAATCAGTGTAAATGGCAGAAAAATTGGGAAAGAGAAATGCAGCAACAACATTTCTTGTATGGGAAGAAATCACTGGCCTTAGCTGAATTTTGGAAAAAAGAGATGGACATAATATTTGAAATCTATGGATGTGAACCAAAAATCTGTATTTCAAACTGTAACACAATGATGCTGATTGTATCAAAGGCCCCAGGGAAAAGCCAGATGGAGTATACCTTTTTTTAATCTCTTACCTTGTACCTTTTCCTATCAGTTCCATCAACATTAAATAGATCGTATTTCTGTCAATCCTTTTTCCTTCGAATTGGAGAGTTTTATTCATTTTATTTGTTATAAATTTGTATAGGAAAAAATTTACTTATGCAGTTTGGCTTTTGCCTTCTAATGCATCCTATTTTTGTAATGGGCAAAAATCTTGAATAGTCATTTTTCGAAACAGAGATAAGCAAATGTCCAACAAATACATGAAAAAATACTTAACCTCATTAGTCATTGTTCAAAATGCAAATTCAAATCAAAGTCACGATAAGATGCAATTCATTCTAAAATGATGTTTAGTTTTTTATTAAAACAAAAGTTGCACATATTGGCAAAGATGTGGATACATTCTAATTCTTGTATAAATCTGCTAGAAATGAAATCTGGTGTAGAATAAAAGTCTGGAAATTATCCAAAAAGTTAAGCATGTTTTGAAGACGGTGGACATGGAAGGCCCCTCATGCCCTGGTGTCATGGCGTTCTGGAGCTGGGACTTATCTGATGAAGAATAATCAGTAGTATATGTTCCACGAATTTCTACAGAAGGAAATAGCAGATCAAGATGCAAGGTGACAAGTCAAAAAGCTGATGTTAAAGTTAGGATTTCCAAGGTGATTGATGCTTCAATCTCCATGGAGTCTTTAAAAGGTGCAGGTGATGATGTACCTGAACAGGATTCCTACAGGGGAGAAATAAAGAGTGCATCATTGAAGGATTTATGTCTTGAAGACAAAAGACGCATTGCAAATTTAATTAAAGAACTGGCCAGAGTAAGTGAGGAAAAGGAGGTGACAGAGGAATGACTAAAAGCTGAGCAGCAATCATTTGAGAAGAAAATCAGGCAGTTGGAAGAACAGAATGAACTCATCATCAAAGAAAGGGAAGATACCCGTTTTGAAAGTCCCCTTTTTTAGCGTGCAGGAAGTTTGACACTTTCAGAAAGAAAATGTAAACTCCAAGGAAATAATTGTCCTAATTTAAAACAGGGAATAAATCTGCATGTGCTTCCATTTCTAAGCAATCAGAAAGACAGTGAACAGCATGTGCTGTTGCTTCCTTTGTGCTTGATAAGGCCATCCAGCTGTTCTGCTGCTGCTTTTATGCTGCAAAGCACATATTTGTCAATTAAAAAAGACAATAAGAAATTTGGGCATTAAAATGTAGCATTGGAACTGCATTAAATTTCGTTCCACTACTGTAAATGAGCCTGAAACCTCCTTTTATTTAATATTATTTGTAGTTAAAGCTTTGATAAACCTAAGGAATTCTACTCTGAAACCATAAGGCTAAAAAATCCTTTGTGATGTATAGGTATTGTAATTTATAAGTGTTTACACCACTGTGTAAAACTACCAGACCATTCTTAGGGAGCAGAAAACTATTGGGTGTAAGAAATAGGGTCTGTGTGTGTATGTGTTTTGCATTATTTGTAACATAGTATAGTAAAATTAGGCATTTTAACTTAAAAGGTGTATGTTAAGGGGTATGTGAGTTAACACAGGCATATTTCTGAAGTTTCTTTTGAATGGGAAAAATTGCTTTTCTTTGGGTGTTTTATGCAGTGCCATTGATGTAGAAGAGACGTTGACTACCTACAAGTAGTATGACGGAACTGCTAGCTAAACAAGTGTGTTCAAAGACCCATTGGCCTTATTGGCAATACCATCATTAACTTGATTGTTAATAATTATTTCAAAGATTCTGCAAGTAACAGAATGTTCATATATTGATATTAACTATGCCTTTGTGAATACCAGAGACAAGGAAGCATAAATTTTAATCAGCTTGAAAAACACAATATACTTTAACTATAAAAAATGAGCCCTGAACTTTTGTTTTTCAAACAGTGGAAGTTCACTATGGGAAATTAATCAGCTATCTCAGACTAGATTTGCTGAGTAGTACATTAATAAGGCTTATTTGGTTTACTTTACAGTACACAGGAACATTTTTTCAATTTTTTCCCCTGTATCTCTAGCATTTGTTTGTTTTTTTTATCTTCACTAAGAGAACCTGGTAATCTCCAGAATTTGTGTAAAAAAAAATTAAGCATTATTACATTTGACCTAGCAATTTAACTCATAGGTATATACCCAAAATAATTTCTAACAGGTGACAACATGTTAAAACAAAACTTGCCTAGGAATATTTGTAATAGCATGATTAGCCAAAAAAAATGGAAAAGCCTATATCTTCAGTGGTTGCTGAAAGGAAAAGCAAAATAATGTGTAAGTTATACAGAAGATTATTATTCTATCACAAAAAGAAATGAAGTACTCGTACATGGTGTGACATATATAAATTTTGAAAATGCATTAAGTGAAAATGTCAGAAAAAAGTCTACCTATACAAAATATGATTCCATTTAATGAATCTATCTTTGGGAGTAGCCACTAAATCTCTATAAAGAGACTGTGGGAAGGAACTGCTCCAGGGGATATACCACCCCCTTCCTGCGAGTGACCTAATGGCTACAATATGAAGCTGTTTTTGATCTAGCTCTTAGCAAACTGTGTGTAGTCCTGGGAACCAGAAACTTCAGAAGTAAGCATTAGGGAAACTTAAGCCATGGATTGGGAACCTGGGGCTCAAACAAGGGAGGGGCTTCTATAACCAGTACTGAGATGTAAGCATGGTGTGGGATCTTGCTTCCAGCACTGAACTGGGCACACCCCTACAGGAACTGAGCAGGATGAGAGTTATAGGGGAGGCTTCATCTTGAGTCATGGCTGAGTTATAGGCTAGGTGTGAACTGCAGATACTTATTGAACAGCTAGATCAGATGCCATAGATAGGACAATGGAAGGAGCTCCACTGGGACTGAGAAGGGAGAGACAGACAAGTTTTCCTCTCACCAATGAAAGCTGTGGCCTCTGGGACAACTCTCCCCCATGGGAAGATGTCTGTGAAGAAGTATCCACCCCATATTCAAGCATTTCATCAGGAGCCTAAGGATGATCCCATATTCTGTCACAGCTTGTGTATGTACTCACCATTGGAAGGGAAGATTACAAGCTTGCCCCATCTGATTCTGCCTAGCTTCACTTCCCCCACCAAGACAGAGTGTGGGATCAAGGATTTTGGGTGTCCACAACCTTATTCATAACTTAGGATATTTGAGTGCTTTGCCCAGGGGCAGACGTGAAGCACAAACACTTTATCACTACTATGTTGTTGTCTCCTACCTACAAGTGGCACTTTCTGGCCTAGAGTGCAATCTACACAGATCATTCCAAGCACTGCCAACACAAATGCATAGTTATTGGAAAACAGAACAGCATTTCACCACTACTGCTACTGCTATCACCTAACCACTTGGTTTCTCAAGAGCTTCAGAGCCCACTCACCTGCTCAGTATAAAGGCACTACAACAAGCATCAGAGAAAGCCATGCAGAGGCCCGAGAATTGCCCTGCCTATGGCCACCAACACAGGGACCAGCATACCGTGCTTCAGGTCATAAGGATGACAGAGTGATCTCATTACTACTACCACTGAACCCTGAGGGCAGGCCCATATGTGTTCCCTTCCCCACCACAACTTTACTACAGCTCCTTTGAATAACTGCATTTTAATACACAGAGGGAATCACACAGATACCATGGATGCTATTTATAGCAAAATAAATCACATAAGACTCTTCACTATTGCATGCACCCAGAACTAAAACCAATGGGCCATACTAAGTCAACATAATAGTCACATCTTCAAGAAAAATGTCTTACATTAATGAAAATAACTTACAAGAGGAAGTAATTGTTGTACTATATGAAGAAAAATCAATGTAAAAACACAGCAAATGAGAAAATTAGGTAATATGACAGCTTCAAAGGAACATAATAATTCTCTAACAAAATGTTTTAACAAAAAGGAAATTATTTAAATTCCAAATAAAGAATTCAAAATACTGATTTAGAAGAAACATAATGAGATACAAGAGAAATATGAAAACTGATAACAAAGAATTTAGTGAATCAATTTAGAGGAACTGAAAAATTTATTGACAGAAGTACAAAGTATATTTAAAGGTCTCAACAACTGACTAGACCAAGAAAAGAGAACCAAGGTATTTTATATTTTGAAGCCAGGTCCTTTGAAATACTCCAATAAGAAAAAAATTTAAAGAAAAAAATAAACAAAGCCTTCAAGAATTTTGGAACTATGTAAGGAGCTAAAATTACAAATTAATGGCACTCCCTGAGGTGAAAAGAGATTAAAAAGCTTAGAAACCCTATTTAATGAAATAATAGATAAAAAAAAAATTCCTAGGCCTAGCAAGAAACTTAGACTTCAAGATATAGGAGTCTCAGAAATTCTCATGAAAATACAATACAAAAAGGAGTCTGCCACAATATATTATCACCGGACTGTTCAAAGCAGAGTGAAAAAATGAATTCTAAAATCAGCAAGACAAAAGTGCCTACTCAACTATAAAGAAACCCCATAAAAGTAACAATGGAACTCTCAGCAGAAACTTTACAGGCCACAAGAAAATGGAATGATATATTCATAGTGCTGAAAGAAAAAGAAACCTGATTGACCAGGATGCTATATGCAGCAAGAATGAGACCCGTAATTATGGAGAGTTGGCTTTCTCATTCAAGCAAATGCTGAGGGAATTTCTTACCACTAGAAAAGCTCTACAAGAAATTCTCAAGCTGTTCTAAATTTGGAGCAATAGGAGAATATTCACCAACATGAAAACACACAAAATTATAAAACTTACTGGTAAAGCAATCACACAAAAGAAAAAGATAAAAAAATTAAATGGAACCATTAAAAAATTCCACTGAACCAAAACAGTCAGAGAAAAACTTAAAAAACGAAAATTCATAAAACACCTACAATTCAATTAACAAAATAATAAGATAAATAATCAAATATTAGGATTAGACCAAGGATGGTGGCTCACTTCTGTAATCCTAGCACTTTGGTAGGCTGAGGTGGGTGGATTACTTGAGCTCAAGAGTTTGAGACCAGTTTGAGAAAAAGTAAGATCCTGTCTATACTAAAAACAGAAAAAACTAGCTGGGTGTGGTGGTAGGCATCTGTAGTCCCAGCTACTTGGGAGCTGAGGTCAGAAGATCTCTTGAGTTCAAGAGTTTGAGGTTGCTGTGAGCTATTATGACACTAGGGCACTCTACCCTGGGTGACAGAATGAGACTCTTCCCACAAAAATTATGATACTACCCAAAGAAATATGTAAATTTAATTCATTCCCCATCAAAACATCAATTTTACCTTTCACAGAAATAGAAAGCAACCTAAAATTTATATATAACCTAAGGAGAGCCAAGATGACCAACACAATCCTTACCAAAAGAACAAAGCTAATGTGACATGATGCTACCTGACCTCAAAATATACTATAAATCTACATTAATTGCAACAACATGGTATTTTTTATAATAATGCACAACTAGACCAATAGAACAGATAATGAATTGAGAAATACATCCACATATTTAAAATCAAGTGGTTTGTGACAAAGGTGTCAAGAACATATATTGAAGAAAGGACACTCTCATCAATAAAGGTACTAGGAAAGTTGAATATCCATATACAGAAAAATGAAACTGAACCCCTATCTCCCACTATATGCAAAAGTTAACTCAAGATAAATTAAAGATTTAAATGTAAAATCAGAAATTTTAAAAATTCTAGAAGAAAACTTACAGAAAAACAGGACATTGGTTTAGATAAAGAATTTATGGCTAAGACCTCAAAAGAACAGGCAACAAAAACAAAAATGGACAAATGGGACTTACTTAGGGTGACCAGACGTCCCGCTTTTGGCTGGACAGTCCCACTTTTTAACAATTTGTCCCGCGTCCCACAGCGTTTTAAAAAAGTCCTGATTTTTGGAAAGAATGCACAAACGGGCGAGAGAACAGGAAGGGAATATATGGTTTTCAGCTGCCATGTGGCTATTTCTCCAGAATATGAGTTTTTTATTATTTTTATTAATTTTATAGTATTAAACTGTAATAATAACAAATAATTGTTGAGAAGTGATTATCGAAAACTGCTTATCAAACTTTGCATTGTCGTCAGGCCCTGCCCTGCCCCATTCCCTGTCCCACCCCCCACCATGTTGTCCCACTTTACAAATGTTAAAATCTGGTCACTCTAGACTTACTAAACTACAAAGCATCTTCGCAGCTTGTAGAAAATTTCAGGAAGCGATAAACTGCTGAATGGGTGAAAATATTTACAAATTGTTCCTCTGGCAAGGGATCAGAATCCAGAAAAACATGGAACTCAAATAACTCAATAGAAAAAAATATCTTTTTAAAATTATTTCTTTCAAAAGGGCAATAACAACAAAAATAAATGGTACTTAAGTTAAAAAGCTTTTGTACAGCTGAGTAAAAAACAATTAAAGAAAACAGACACTTTCAGGATGGGAAAAGGTATTTGCATGTTATGAAGCTGACCAATGGTCGATAATCTACAGAGAACTCAAATTAATCAACAAAAAAGAGCAAACCATTCCATCTACCACTGACAAGAGACATAAACACAACCTTCTCCAAAGAGACAAATGGCCAACAAACACATGAAAACATGCTCACAATACCTAAGAGAAAGGCAAATCAAATCACCCTGAAATAGCACCTAACCCCAGTGAGAAACCCCCACAGCACAAAATCCAAAAGCTGCAGATTGGTTGCAATTGTGATGAGAAGGGATCACTTGTACACTGTTGGTGACTGCAAACTACTACAACCTCTTTGGAAAGAAGTATGAAGAATCCTCAAAGAACTCAAAATAGACCTTCAATTTGATTCTGCAATCACTTAACTATGTATCTACCCAGGATAAAAAAAATCATTTTATCATAAGGACATTTTCTCTAGAATGTTTATTGCAGCTCACTTCACAACTGCAAAGATATGAAATAAATACAAATGCCCATGAACCCATGAATAGATTAATAAACTGTGGTATACATATACCATGTATTCAGCCGTAAAAAAGATGAGGGCCTTACATCTTTTGTGTTAACTTGTATGGAGTTGGAGAACATTCTCCTTAGTGAAGTATCATAACAATGGAAAAACAAGTATCCAATGTACTTTATACTACTAATATGAAGCTGGTAGATGAACAAAAACATGCCCATGCAAGAGAAAAACTCAATTAATTCAAGTTTAGAGAAGCAAGGAGGAGGGAGAGGGGAATGTAAGGGGATTGGTCTTCTTTCACCTAACAGGCACAACATAGGGGCTCATGGCACACCTCCTAGGTGAGGGGCACAACTACAATTTGGACTTTACCTAACAAATGCAAACAATGTAGCCTAATCATTAGTAGTCTGAAATGTTAAAAAAGTAGACAGAGGACATGAATAGATATTTCTCAAAAGATGATATACAAATAGCCAAGAAGTATATTAAAAATGCTTATCTTCATTAGTCATCACAGAAATATAACTCAAAACCACAATGAGAAACATCTTACCTCAGTTGAACAGCTTATGTTCATTCAAATATACATACCCACACGAAAGCACATATCTGGGGTGTCCATAAAGCTTGTGTGAAATTTACTGCGTTAAACTATTTTAACATACACTGAAATTATTTACCTATGATCCCATAAGCAGTAAGAGTAAAAACTTTCCACTCTTTTTCCTCTTCCCATAGAGGTTACCTTGATTCCTACACCAGCATTTGTGTGACTAGATTTCTGAAACATCCCTTTTGTTATTTAACACGCATTTTCCTTAAAGTTTCAGTTTAAAAGTACAGACAGTAATGGGTTTGGCGATTGAGGGTCATGCATTTGCTAATATTTTAGAAATTTGATGCTCTTTGGCCAAGTCTCTGAACATATGGACCAGATTGTATTCAGGTCACTGTTTTGGCATTCAGAAATTAGGTATTAGAGAGTATACATCGAAGACTGCAAGGACTAGGAGATGGAAAAAAAATCATGCAAAATGAAGGCAGGTTCTAAGAGGACTTTTTCAGTGTTGGTAGTAGATTAATAGGAGAGGGGATTTGTTAAAGTGCACAGAGGATTTAAATGTACAGAAATTGATTATTATATTCTTAGAAATGCAGTTTGATTTCATTTGCCCAAATTGAAGGAAAAAGTGTTGTAACTGATAGATTTCTCTTGGGAAATGATTACTTCACTAATTCTCAGTTTGCAATTTAGTATGACCTGTCATGAAGATTATGAATGTCTGTATTTTTTTATAACCAAATAGGATCATTGGCAGTGGCAGAAGTCTTGTATAAATCACCACAATCACAAGAAGAAACAGCTAGAAAATAGTTCCTGATTATGATCAGAAAAACGTTCTTTCATATCTGTCCTCCCCTGGTGCCTCAGAATGAGAGTCTAATTTTTCTTGGTTCATATCTAGAGATACTGTGTACATGAGACTGAGCACCAGGCATTCAATCTTCCTGTCCCCTTCTTCCAATGCAGGCCTGAAACTTTAATATTTAAGCTATATTAAGAGGATTTAGAAGATAACTTTCTTTCATTTCTAAAAGAAAGTTAAATGTTCTTGAAGAAACAAATGATTAAAGGTAGATTGGTGGAGGTGGAGGGCAAGGACCCCAAATACTGTGGAACAGGGGATTGAAAATTCATAAAGCTAAAAACATCAGTATGTTATATGAAGGAAAGAGCAAACAGCAATAAAAAAAAAGAATATCTAGGCAGAATCTTAATCATGGTTCAGATATAAGAGCATTTGACTTTTTCTTTAAGAATTTTTTTTGATTGCCTCCGAAGTTTTGCTTAGTTGCTATTTCTGTCTATCCAGTTTGACTCTAAGATGTTGTGATGACACTAGAAGAGATCTTTGAAAAGCAATATGATTAGCATGTTCATTGTATGTTGCCTTGTTCTTTTCTAGAGTTGCCTTTTGCAGTATCTAACCTATCATGCTGGGAATGAATACGTAAAGTATATAAAAATACTAAAAGTTGTTGCTTGCATGACTCATATCTATAACTGATTCAAAATTAAAACATAAATTTACAAAGTATACATTTATCAACTTATTTTAAAATAACGAGAAATTTACTACATATCACATAAAATAAATTTTATAAAAATTAATTATATTTTTCAGAACAAAATAATAATTTATATTTTTATAAGTACTGTGATGCCTAATTCAATGCATAGTAATGCAATTGAAGGCCTGAAGGGGTTAGGCCACCAGGCAAAGGATGGCGTTAATTGAAATAAAGACTGTCTCCTTGCTAAATGGGACTATCTTCGTGATTTGTGGTCTGGTTTAAATTTTGTTTTTCTGTGAGTCATAGGCTCATTATCTGCTGCTTCTTACAATTGGATAAATTTGGCACTTTCTTTAATGTTTATAAAGAAAATATGACCTCATATAGATATAAAGTGGAGCGAGGCAGAAGTCATGTTTTTAATACATTTTTCAGATAATTGCAGATATTTTTATTTGCTACTACATGCACAATTAATAAAAACCTTTTTCCCAAAGATCAGTTGCTATGTGAAATGTGAAGCCCTGTTAACAAACCTTTGGTACTCTGTTCCATTGGTCTATCTTGTTAGATAGAATTAATCTTTATTCCTGTATCATTTTGTGACTAGAAATACTGGAATCATCTGTCATCTGGAAATATTGACTCACTGAATTATGTAGATCCTCCAATTTTTGGCATAGCTTATTATGTAATATCCTCATGCAGCAAGTAGAATTTAGAAAATGTACCTCCTTTTCTTGGGGAAAGAAAGAAAACTGTCTGTCTCCCTGGTAGACAGGAATTTCTTCATGATTTTCAGTCTGTTTTAAGTGTTTTTCTACAACCGTCTAATTCTCTCAAGATTAGAGGGTTATTTTTTGTGTTATTTTACCACTGTGCAAAACTCTGTTACACTGCTTTTCTAAGCTATAGAATAGTACACATATGAAGGTGGACAATTAAGTTGGAGACCTTATCCGGGAAAAAGTGCTACATACCTCATTGCTCTCTATCACGACAGTCACCAGATGGCCAGGGGGAGTACTTGGGAGAGGATCGTAGTGATATTCAGCAATGAGATATGTAGCACATTTTGTAGAATAAGTTCACCAACTTAATTGTCCAGCCTACTTGCTTACATGAGTGACTACATTTTCATTAATTCTTTTATTCATCTCCTAAGATGATGTTCCAGTAAACATAAGTGCTCTATTTCCTTTCTAGTTTGAATTGATAACATAAATCTTCCTTGCCTTCTGTAAAGACCATTAGCATAAGCCTCAATTTAATGTATTTTATTGCTATTTCACATCCCAGCTAAAGTGTGAACTTCATTCTGATGGGGGTAATGTCTATATATTTCCATTTTTAGTACCTAACAGAGCCTAACAAATATAGACTTGTTCATTCAGCCATGGGATGAATCTTTGTTTTATTCATACCTTTTGACTTGAATTATATTAATGCCTAAAATGCAAAAAGAAATATATATCTGGCATATTAAAAGACAGTATGTTTTAGGGTTAATTAAACACATATGCAAACAAATAAACTAATAATAAGTATATTGTGGTAATGTAATATATGTAGCAATCAAGAAGAAGGAAGGGTAAGTTTTATTTTAGGCTTTAGTTTAGCTATTGAAAATGTACACAGACATGGAAAATGAAATAATGAACAAATGAAGCATGAATGAATGAATCAATCATCTCACTGATTGGTTGATATTCAAATGGGAAAGTCACACCATGTATCGTGTAGCCCCCACAGTGTGACTTCTAGAGTACTGAAGCCTACAGATAAATAAGACTTGCATGTACATCCTAGAAACTGTGGTGACATTAGATACCTTTTTGATTAGATATACAGAGAAAAATGTTTCTTAAAATGAATCCATAAATTGAAATTTAGCTTCGAAAATAGACATGGCTAGAAAATGCTCAATATCAAGGATTACCAACAAAAACAAGAAACTTAAGGCTGCTTTCGGAATGTTAAAAATATGTCTTAGATAAATACCTTCAAGGAAAACTGTTATAAACCCACACTAACAACTTGATTAAAACTAGTGATGCAATATTTGTCTTTCTGTGCCTGGTTTATTTCACTTAACATACTGACTTCCAGTTCCATCAATAATGCTGCAAATTACAGAATTTTAGTCTTTTTATGGCTGAATAATATTTCATATCATATGTATATACACACTACTTTTTCTTTATCCACTCTTCTGTTGTGAACCCTTAGGGTAGATCTCATACCTAAGCTTTTGTGACTATTGTTATAATAATCACAAGAATGCAAATATTTATTTGATATATTGATTTCTTTTTCTTTATTTCTTCTTTTTTATTCTATATAACCAATAGTGAGATTGCTGTTTTCACTCATGTCTGGAGCTATAAAACTGGATCTCATGGAGATAAATTTAGATTGGTGGTAATCAGTTAACCAAAAGCTAGGCAGGGTAAGGGAATAAACATAGATTGATTAATGAATACAAAAATACAATTAGAAGGAATAATATCTAGTATCTGCTAGTATAGTAGGGTAGCTATAATTAACAATAATTTATTGTATGTTTCAAAATAGCTAGAAGAGAAATATTTGAATTCTCCCAATATAAAAAACAGATAAATGTTTGAGATGACGGATATCCCAATCATCATGATTTGATCATTATGCATTGTATGCATGTATCAAAATATCACATGTACCCCGAAATATGTACAACTATTATATATCAAAAACACTTAAAAAATTTAAAAATAATGCATATATCTTAAAAAACTGGTATAAGAAACAACCATTCTACTCTCTGTTCCATGAGATCAAGTATATGAAGCCATTCCACAATGTTTACATATTCCAAAACATCATGTTGTAAACAATAAATACATACAATGAATGTTATTTGTCAATTTAAAATACATTATATCTGGCTCACACCTGTAATCCTAGCACTCTGGGAGGCTGAAGTGGGTGGATTGCTTGAGCTCATGAGTTAAAGACCAGCCTGAACAAGAAGGAGACCCTGTTTCTAAAAAAAAAAAAAAAAAAAAAACCCAAAAAAACCAGATGTTCTGGTGAGCGCCTGTAGTCCCAGCTACTCGGGAGGCTAAGGCAAATGGATTGCTTGAACCCAGGAGTGTGAGATTGTGATGAGTTATGACACCATGGCACTTTACCCAGGGACAAAGTGAGACTCTGTTTCAAAATAAAATAGAATAAATTATATCTAATTTATTAAGAAAACTAGGGCTGGAGCATAAAAAGGATACTCATTGAGATATAAGTCCAGAATTAACTATACATTTCCCCAGTATAGTTTCAAAAATTATACTCTGAGAGTGACAATTAAAAAGTAAGTGTAAAATACCAAACAAGCTTCTTCTTTGTTAGTTTTCATTCATCTTTCTTCTATCTAATTCCAGTTGTTTTGAATCACCTTGAACCCTGGAAGAACTTTGTGACACTGTCTCGGATCTGCTTTGTTTTTACCCCATAAACAATGGGATTTAAAGTTGGAGGAAGAAGCAAATAAAGATTAGCTACGATGATGTGAAGAGAGGGGGGAATAGTACGCCCTCCAAAACGGTGTGTAAAGAAAGTGAAGAATGCTGGAACATAGGTGATGATGATGGCTGATATATGAGCAGTGCAGGTGCTGAAGGCCTTCTGCCGAGCATCTGATGAGGACAGGCTGACCACTGCTCGCAGGATCATAGTGTAAGACACAGATATACAACATATATCAAACACACCAATCAGGAGAGCAACCATTAAGCCATAAATAACATTGACTTTGATGCTGGCACAGGATAACTTTACCACAGACATGTGGTCACAATATGTATGGGAAATGATATTGCTTTGGCAGAAAGGCAAACGCTTGACCAAGAATGGAAAGGGAATCATTAGCAACACACCTCTCAGGAAGGTGGCAAGCCCAGCCTTGGCAATGATAGGGTTAGTGAGTATGCTAGCATAGCGCAAAGGGTAGCAAATGGCCACATAGCGGTCCACAGCCATGAGCATGAGCACGCCAGACTCTACACCTGTGAACCCATGAACGAAGAACATCTGAACTAAGCAAGCATTGAAATTAATTTCTTTGAGCTTGAGCCAGAAGATGCAGAGTGCATTGGGTAGTGTGGTGGTGCAGGTAAAAAGGTCAATGAGGGAGAGCATGGCCAGAAAGAGATACATTGGACGATGTAAGGACTCCTCATAATAAATGAGATACACAAGACCAAGGTTCCCCACAAGGGAGATGATATACATCATGCACAATGGGAGGGAGATCCACACATGTACTCTTTCCAGACCAGGAATGCCATTAAGAATAAAATATTGAGGGGCTACATATGAATTGTTGGAAACCAGCATGATTACTTCAATAAAAGGACTATATTTTTCCAGAAGTTTCTGTTTGAAGTAGAAGAAATTAAAGGATAGAAATTTGGCTCCAATCTTCCTTACAAATGCAAGCTAAAACTTAGATGGTAATATTTATTGGTACTAAAAGTAGTACCAACAATTTGAATAACAGTGTTTATGAAAATATACAACTTATTGACTAATATTATATCCCAGGTCATATTTAAAAGTTTTATAAAATGTCTAATGAAATTATAAAGCCATAAACACAGTCACAGTGTTTTTTTTTTTTTTTTATCCAATAAAGATGAAACAGGCACAGAGAGATTAAATAAAATTGGATGTCACACAGTAGGTTCGGGAACAGAAATGATATTCATGTATAACTCCAACACTCATGCAGATTCTTAATCGGCAATGCAAAAACAATACAGCTAGAGGGCTGGGCATGTTGGCTCATGCCTATAATCCTAGAAATTCAGGAGGCCTAGTCAGGCAGATTGCTTGAAGACAGAAGTTCAAGACCACCCTGGGTCACATAATAAGAACCCATCTCTACAAATAAAACAAACTTAGCCAGGCACAGTGGTATGCCTATGGTTCCAGCTACTTGGGAAGTGGAAGCCAAGGGATCACTTGAAGCCAAGAGGGTGAGACTACAGTGAGCTTTGATCATGCCATGGCTCTCAAGCCAAGGAGACCTGTTTCAAAAAAAAAAAAAAAAAGAAGAAGAAGAAGAAGAAAGCTGAAGGCATTACAACACAATCTGATATCAACATACACTACAAAGCTATAGTAACCATAACTGCAAGGTACTGACATTAACAACAACATAGACCAATGAAACACAGTACATGATCCATAAATAAACCCACCCACCTATAGCCAGTGGATTTATGACAAAGATTTCAACTACTCCAATGGTGAAAGGACAGTCTCCTCAATAAAATAGTGCTAGGAAAATTGTGTATTCACACGCAGAAAAATAAAACTAGACCCTTTCTCCTGCCATGTGCAAAAATAAATTTAATGTAGATTAAAGACAAAGGCTATATACTTATCTTAACAGGTCTTCCTTGAACACTGGGATGGAGGGACACTTTCTTTGCAAAGAACTGTGCTTTCTGCAGTTGAAGGTGAGGTACTATCACTGAATTTCCTGGTTTACATACAGGATGCTTAATTTGCTTTCCCAAAGCTATTAGTGATTAATTCAGAATAAAATCTAGGTTTTCTTAGCTCAGACTTCCCATCTTTTCCATTAAGCCAATTAATTGGCTTTTATAAAGCCACTTAATGCAGAAGTTGGGGACTAACAAGCAGTAGAAAGTGATTTAGTCTCATTTATTTGATTTTGCATTTATTTATTTCTTGTTTTTCTATGGATGAAGATGAGGCATCATATTTCTAATTTGGGAAACTTTCTGCTGCTTCCTTTTCTTCCTTGTCAAGCATTCCAGTCATTTTTCAGGAAGTAGCAAGTAGGTTTCTTGGAATGATTTATATTTTTTTCCAAAAGAAAGGGTAATTTGGTTACAAATACTATTAAGCATTACCCGAGACTCTCAGCTTTCTTATTTTTCCATGTGATTCAGGAGAAATAAAAAAGAGACCATATAGGTATTAAAAGTACAATAATGACAACAAAATAGCATAACACATCAAGATATGCTGAACCTTAACAATCATACCATCACAATTTCTCTTTTCTCCTTGGGTAATGGGTTCCATTACCAGAAATAGGTGTCAGAGCCTCCACGATGTGGTGGAAAGTGAGGTGATTGATGCTTTCTGCTGAGTCTTCTGTTGTTTCTTCATCCCATTTGGGATGGGCAGCCCTTTGACACAGTGTAGGAAGAATCTATAGCTGCCTCTGGCTCTATAGAACAGAAAACAGGCTCCTTTGAATAATCACAATCACGTGACCTTAGCCTCTATCAAAATTTGGAAACCCCAGGTATGACTTAGAGTCTAGGAAAGCCAAGGAAACTCCCTTTTAACTATCTTTTTCCTTTCACATTATGCTTCTCTAGTGATGGCCTAGAATGGCATTTTTTTTTTTTTCAAGGAAGTTAGTGGATACTAGGACATGGAGGAAAATCAACCCTATCCCCAATATCCTGGAGGAAAATGTCAGGAAAAAGCTGGATCCAGAAAAGAGACTTCTAGATTTTCTCATACTATTTCTTCTTTACTATTATCGTTGTTCTGAAATGTTTTCCCTGAAGTATCACATCGAAACTTTTAGTGACACAAAGTACTATCACTTAGCTTGAATGTTTCCATTGTATGGACTCTAAATTAAACAAATTCCATTTGTTAAATTATAAAAATCATTAGTACCCACCATATTTGTGATAGATAATTCATCCTTTGGCACTTAGCAGAAGAAATTTCTGTGTCTCTTCTCTGGTGTTTTCAGGTTTACTGTAAGCATAAATAGCAAATTTGCATACCTATCTGAATACTTGAATTTATCTGCCTATCTAGGAAAAAAAAACACTTCACTAATACTTTTAATTGTCTGTATAATCTATTTAATGTATTTACTTATTTAATATTTAAATAAACTTATGAATTTAATTCTTATGATGATCTGCCAATTCAATATTATCTATCAAATTTATCTTACCAAGACACAGTGCATTCAATATCTTCCCCAAAGTACAGAATCTTGTGTTTTCTACACAAAATACTGGGGAAGCACATCATCATTGTTCTTAAACCAAATCAGATTTATTTGAAATTCATGTTCATTCCTTTCTCCCACCCTTATATTTCCTCCAGTTTTTCCATGATGATGATAATTTGGGGATCTGTGCAAGAACAATTTACATCTATCCTATCCCTTTACTTGGCTGTGAGCTGTTTCAGTGTATGAGCTAAATCTGCCACCCATTTCACCCTATGAATGAGGACAGTGCCTGGATTCAAAAAGAATACTAGATAAATTGGAGTTGTGTTGGTGAATACAAGCTGTAGGACTGAATTAAAGAAAGGGGAGGGAGAGAGGAAGGGTGGGCTAGTGACTCAAAGGGAAAAGTTTGTAGCTATTTGTCTTTTCCTGACACAGAAATCTTAACGCTGATGTTATCTGATACTTTGCCTTTGCATTACAGCAGGTAATTTTGAGGGAAATAATAAATATAAGGAGAAGAGCTCCTTATATTCAAAAGGAGAATTTGTGAGCATCTAACTGGTACCTTCTCCACAAGAAGCACATATCCCCACCTGTACTTTGAGTGTGGAATGAATATATTCTTCCTAATTTTACCACACTAAGAAATCACCAACATTTTCTGTATGCTGATCCTTACCAATTGTTTAGAACAAGACTATGCTTTGTCATATTTGTATGGTAAGCTTAGGATTTAAATGTGTGGAAGGCTGGAAACTCCTTACCCACAATATAGCTTCAGAGAAGAAGAAATGTGAAAGGTGTTCATGGCAGAGAGAGAACTCAGGAATGTCTGTATGGCAGCACCCTGGCTTTCACTTACAGGCTTTTCAATTAGAAGTTTTAGTCAAGCCCAGTTCCCACAAGAAATAGGCATAATCTCTTATATCCTCAAGAGTCCTACATCTTAGTGTGAAACAAGGCTTAAGAGCCCCGAGGACCAAAGAGCCCCACAGCAGAACATGATACAAAGCTTCATATATTAAAAAAAGAAAAGGAAAAAAAAAAAAAAAAAAAAAAACCTTCTCCAACCATAGCTGGACCCCAAAGGAGGGCAGTGAAGAAAGCATGTCACAGATATTCAACCTTAGGACTAGAAGTAAAACATTCTTGCTTAAGGCAATTACAAATAGAGCAATGATGTATATGTGTCTGTGATATCACAAATGTTCAGTTTGTTTAATATTGTGAATTCTAAATTAGCTAAATACTTACCGAAAACAGAAAAAAGTAGGAACAAAGACATTTATAAATAATAAATACTTCTACTATTCAAAAATACCTGCTATTTGGGTTTTATATGTCTTTATTTCCATGGATATGTAATTTTTTTCTGAAAAATCAGGATAATTCACAGGCTTTTTTTTTTTTTTTTTTTTTTTTTGAGACAGAACCTCACTATCTCACCCTCGGTAGAGCACTGTGGCATCACAGCTCACAGCAACCTCAAATTCTTGGGCTTAAGTGATTTTCTTGCCTCAGCCTCCCAGGTAGCTGGGACTACATGTGCCAGCCACAACATCTGGCTATTTTTCTGGTTGCTGTTGTCATTGTTGTTTAGCTGGCCCAACCAGGTTCAAACCCGCAAACCTGAGTATGTGGTGGGCTTCCTATCCACTGAGCAATAGGCACTGCCCAAGGCTACTTCATCACTGTTTGCTTCCATTAAAAATACATTATGAACACTTTTCTCCTTAAAAACTTTTTTAAAGTATAGGTCTGAACGTCAGCCAAGTAGTCTGCTTCGTGGCTCTAAATTTTGCTTTAACTTTCTCTAACTGGTGTTTATTTTTAACATGTTGCATTGTACCTTTATAATGAATTTCAACACATAATTAATTCCACTGGAAAAGTAATAGATATGAATAGATATTAGTTCAAAAATTTACTAATTTGAAAATACTTACATTGCACACAAACTCTGTATTTCCTAAGTTTGAGAACAATGGGAAACATATGTTACCTTGCAAAGTGAGCTTCTCTATTAGTAACTGGTCTCCTCCAACCCTATGCACCTGGTAATGGAAGTCAAGTGGAGCAGGCCCTAAATAGATGTCTATGGGATCAACCCTACAGCCAAATTGAAGATTATCATTATACTGATTATTTGGTGTGTTGAAATTATTACTTTTTAGCTCAGTGGTTAGGGTGCCAGCTACATGCACCAAGGCTGGGGACTTCAAACCCGGCCAGGGCCTGGTAAACAACAATGGCAACAATAAATACAAAATAACTGGGTGTTGTGGTGGTTGCCTGCAGTCCCAGCTACTTAGGAGGCTGAGACAAGAGAATCACTTAAGCTTAAGAGTTTGAGGTTGCTGTAAGCTGTGATGCCACAGCACTCTACTGAGGGCAACATAGTGAGACTCTGTCTCAAAAAAAAAAAAAAAAGAAAAAAGAAAATAAATTGCTGCTTTACTTTCCAATGAATTATCTGCCTGAATGTTTTCAACTTACATTCTAGTAGTTTTGACAGGTGTTGTAGTTTCTTGGTCTCCACTTGTCAAATAAGGACCAATAAGTTCTCATTCATACTTTAATTAAGTAGGTTTATTCAAATACTTTCTTTAATTATTTATCCAAGAAAATCCTTATCAAAAAATGGAAATAAAGATGTATATACAAGTTCAAATAAAGGAGAGAGGGTTGTTTCTCCAGGCAAGTATTTGTCAATGAATGAATGGGTTAAAAAAATGTGGTACATATACAAATGAATATTACCCTATTTTGCCATGTATAATGAGCATCCATGGTTTTTTTGCCCAAATTTTCAGGAAAATTTCCCTTGAAAAAGTGGCCAGTTCTCAGCCAGGAGAAACACTTCGGGAGAGGGCGAACACTCTCCTGGTAAACATGTGGATCACACTGCCCTCCTGTGGCCACCTGCACCATGAAGGCTGTCTCTTCCCTTTTCCTAGAGAGCCCTTTCCTCTCCACCACATTGGTGAGCCACAGCAGAGATGGTCACACATGTAGCTGGTGAGACAAGAGCATCTGACGCTGCTTGGGAAGTCAGGTGGGTCCCTGGAGCCTGCTTGGGGCTGTGGACCCCTCCACATGGCCAGGCCTCAGTCTTCACGCTGTACAGCCGTGATCTGCCTTACCAGCTCCACCACCACCCTCTTCCTTAATTGCAGCTGTCAGTGGGGGCTGCTCCAATCCACCCTCACCAGATCCCAGATCCTCCCTGACCAGAACCCTATGCTCCCAGCAGCCCCCAGAAGCCCACTGGCCTCCCCTACTCCCAAGCCACACTACAATATATAATGTGCATTCTTATTTTTCCCCTCTAAAATTTGGACAAAATATGTGCTTCATACATAGCAATATATGGTATTTGGCTAAAAAATAAAGAAATCTTACCATTTATAACAACATGGATGAACCTGGAAGACATTGTGCTAAATGAAATAAGTCAGATACAGAAATACAAATACTTCATGATCTCACTTTTATGTGGACTCTTATAGAAACAGAGTAGAGGGTAGAAACAGAAAGTGCAAGAGGTGTCAGGAATGAGGGAAATGGGGAGATGTTGGGTAAAAGATATAAGCTTGCAGTTATAAATCAAACAAGTTCTAGATATCTAATGTACAGCATAGTGACTATGGTTAATAATGCATTATTTATTAATTTTTTTTAAGAGAATAGATCATACATTCTTACAGTGCCATGTCTGGGTTTGAGCCTTTTCTAGGTATTTCGGCATGTCCTAAAATATATACTTTAAATTTCGTTATAGAAAATGTTATGGTATAGGGTTTTAGATCAATGCCTCCATTTGTTTTAATAATTTTCTCTTCTAATAGCAATCCTAAAATGGAGATATTTGCCATCCTGGACAGGAGATACATCTGTATCTCTATACTGTTATATTTTGTCATATTTTATATTGCCTCATTTTTTCTTGGATTTCTATGAGATTTTCACAACCTTTTCTTAGATATTTTTGCCATCATTCCTTCTTATCTGTTATGAAAGTTATTTTTGAGTTGGGTGGGTTCAAAGCCTTATCTTGTTTGATCAGTGCAATATATTCTCAGATATTTCTGAAAGGAATATCAATGCTGGAACTATACTTTAAGAATAATAAGGATAATGGTTTTGGGCCAATAAAGAAGAAAATATAATCCTGATTTGTATGTCAATTGATGAAAATTCACATTCAATACTCACATTCATATGATATTGATTCTAATACTATTTATTGGTTTTTACTTATTACAATAAAATTTTAAACAAATTAGAAGTTTTCCAGGATGATAGCAAATGCTAATTATCTAAAAATTGGAAAAGTAAAATTAACATTGAGTTTTCACACATATTGGGGGCAATGGATGCATGTATGTGATTACACACACAGACATATAAAATATCTTGAGGAATAGGACAGGGCACAGACATAATAATTGAATTAAATCCTTGTGTATAATAGAGTAGTTAGTAATATAACTAAAGTTTTAGCATAGCTTTGAGTAAAAGAAATAACCACTAAAAAGAATAGCTAAAATATACACATATGCATATAATATTTTTAAGAGAACTATCTAAAAAATGATAGATGGACATGATTTTCAAGATGAAGATTTCAATATTTTTATGATGATCTTGTCCTTGTTTGATTATAATTTGTACAATGTACACACGTTATTTACACTAAATGTAACATACTCCTAAAAGAAAAGACATTATACATACTTGGTGTGCCATAGATATAAGAGGCAAAAAAGAAAAATTTCATAGTTTAGAAGGTCAGAGTGTGTGCTCAAGATATTTTAAATAAAATTTCATTGAAGTGTAGTATGCATGCAAAAAAGCAGATATTATAAGTGACATGAAATATTAAGTTGATACACGTTGGAACTACCATCCAAGGTTAAGAACTAATCAATGACAATATCTCAAATGCACCCCTCATTACTTGGTCCCCAATTCTCTTTCTCTCTCTCTCTCTTTTTTAGAGACAGAGTCTTACTTTATCACCCTTGGTAAAGTGCTGTAGCATCACAGCTCACAGCAACCTCCAGATCTTGGGCTTAAGCGATTCTCTTGCCTCAGCCTCCCAAGTAGCTGGGACTACAGGCGCCTGCCACAATGTCCAGCTTTTTTTTTTTGTTTGTTTTTTTGCACTTTGGCTGGGGCCAGGTTTGAACCTGCCACTCTCCATATAAGGGGCCAGGGCCCTACTCACTGATCCACAGGAGCCACCCTTGGTCCCTCATTCTCAAAGGTAAACATTGTTCTACTTTTTAATAAATCAGTTTTGCCAGCTTCTAAAATTTATATAAATGAAAACACACAATATGTATTTTTTCTTTCTCTCAAAATTATATTTACATAGACCACAATTATTTATGCATGTACTCTAACATTGATGGACATTGGTGTTATTATCAACTTCTGTGTATTATGAGCATGATGCAATATACATTTTTTACAAGACTTCTGGTGAACTTTGGTATGAAATGCGACCACATATACAACTGTCCAACTTGAAAGAGAAGCAAGAAATAAGAATTTAGTGAATAAGAATGAACTCCAAATGACTTTGGCAGGATAATGCTGAGAAAAGTAAATTAACACAAACCTTAATGAACATGGCTCATTTTTTACCAGGGATTTAAAATTTTGAAAAACTTTAACTCCAGTTTTAGTGATCCACCTATTGTGGTGCAAAATTGTGTAGATTGTCATCCAGAAGAGATATATCTAACTATAAAGTTTGAAATCCTCTGTGAATAAAAAGGCTTTGCATAACACAGTTTCACAGGAGAAATTCATGTCTTTACCTACATGAGAATGGTGGTACCCTTACAAAAGAGGTAGAAGACTTTGAGTCACATGAAAATATTTTCTGTGGCCAGATTTCTAGGTTTCTCTTGGAGGTCCTGTAATGACTTGGTCATCTCAATGGCAAAGAGAACTCCTCAGAATATTCTATTCAAATATTTTGAGAAGAATTCTCCTTTCCCTTAAAGAAGAACCTAATGACGCATTTTCGTATCTGTTTGGTTTTCACCCCATACACAATAGGGTTCATGGTGGGAGGCATAAGAAGATAGAGATTAGCCATAATAATGTGTATATGTGGAGGAACGGTGTGTCTCCCAAAACGGTGGGTAAAGAAGGTGAAGAAGGCTGGAACATAGGTGATGACAATGGCACAGATGTGAGCAGTGCAGGTGCTAAAGGCTTTTTGCCGAGCATCTGCTGTTGACAGATTTACAACTGCTTGAAGAATCATGGTGTAGGAGATTGTGATGCATAAGATATCAAAGCCTCCAATCAAGAGCGCAACCATCAACCCATAGATGGCATTGACCTTAACATTACCACAGGATATCTTGGCAACAGACATGTGATCACAGTAGGTGTGGGGTATGACATTGCCCCTACAGTATGGCAGGCGCTTGGTGAGGAAAATGAAAGGGATGACAAGAATCACACCTCTAAAGAAAGTGACAAGGCCGGCCTTGGCAATGACTGAATTAGTGAGGATAGTGGCATAGCGCAGAGGGTAGCAGATGGCTACGTAGCGATCCAGGGCCATGAGCATGAGCACCCCAGACTCCATCCCTGTGAAGGTGTGCACAAAGAACATCTGGGCCAGGCAGGCCTTAAAATCAATCTCCTTGAGGTTGAACCACAATATGCAGAGAGTGTTGGGAAGGGTGCTGGTGCACATGAGCATGTCTGTGAAAGAAAGAAGGGCTAGGAAGATGTACATAGGTCTGTGTAAGTCCTCTTCAGAGTAGATGAGGTACATAAGACCGGAGTTCCCTGTGATAGCAATGCAGTACATGGTGCACAGGGGGAAAGAGATCCACAGATGCACTTCTTCCAGACCAGGGATGCCATTTAGGATGAATGAAGCTGGAGTCAGGATCGTACCATTTGGAAATGACATAGCGACTATTGGAAGTTCATGGTGTAGAAGTTACTGAATTGTGTCTGTAAGCAGAAAAGTCCATAGAGTAACTGATAAGACAGTCTTCTTTCCCATTATAGTTAATTTGTTTCTCTTGAAGATCAATGGCCATATGTGTTCATGTATGTTAAATATGTGATATATACTCTCTTTTAGTCCATTCCTTAAGCATTGGATGTTGATAAAGTGAACTGACTATGTGTTTTTTCATTGTGTTTGGATGTGGTCATATACTCCATTCTCCAGGCTAAAGTTGGTCACAAACCGAACAACTCAAGTACTAATTAAATATTTATTGCATTCTAGGTCCTCTCCATCTTAGGCAGAAATGCTCATTCTATTCTGAAATGTTGACAGACTTCAGTAGATCTTGTGGGCTCATTCACTCTTACCTAATGGACATACTGACAATAATTTCAATCTAGTTTCTTTTTTTTTTTTTTTTTTTGAGACAGAGCCTCAAGCTGTCCCCCTGGGTAGAGTGCCATGGCATTACAGCTCACAGCAACCTCCAACTCCTGGACTCAAGCGAGTCTCCTGCCTCCGCATCCCAAGTAGCTGGGACCACAGGCGCCCGCCACAACGTTCAATCTAGTTTCAGTATGAACTTCACACTTTTGGTTTGCAGAAACCTAAATGTGGGAAACTATAAATCATTCCCTGGTACCAGTAATTTTCTTTAAAGAAAGTCATAGAGTGTTCTTACAGGTAAAAAAAATAAAATCCCCTTTCTAATAATCAAAGTGCCACCTAGTTGATCAGTACCACAATGAATAGATGATACAGATTCATTACAAATGCAATAATTTATGAGAAGCTGATGTTTTTCTAAGATTAGAGTCCAGTCTAATGGAGAAGGGAGGCCAATCCAATAAGGATAAAGATTCTTATCATCTTAAACCAGATCAATTGGCATTTCCTTTATAAAAGAGTGCTTTATTTTCCAACAATATCAACTTCAGAGAGTTATAGAATTAAATATTACCATTTCAAAAGCTGTGTAATCTCCAAAGCCTCTTTTTCTGGCAATAAAGAAGATACTTATTTTTTTTCAAAGTGCACAGAAAAAGAGTCTGTGGTACAACAAGGAGTAATAAAACCCTCACTAATAGCACAGGGGAGAATATTGTGACAGTACTTATAAGACAGACAGGAAATAAGAATAATGTTATGATTATATGATGGATGCAAATAGGGTGCAAGAGTCTAAAGAAGTGAGCCATATTGAGTGGAAGGTGTTGATTTAAAAAAGGAACAAGAAGTGTGATGGGAGTAATTCTATATAAGAGGATATTTAAGGAATTAAATGTCAGTATTAAAATGTATAGTCCCTCCTGGAATATTGGAGTTAACCCATCTCTCGCTTCACGGCAATTAGAGGTTGTTCATAGTCCATCCTGGGCATATTGGTGGTGGCCTATCTATCACTTCAGAGGTATCCCTATTGGAAATGTGTGGTTGTATAAAATTGGCTTCTATTTTTTCTTATGTCTCTCTCAGAAAATTTTATATTTTTATTTTGTAAAGTATGAGAAATGCAGAGATAAAGTCTAGGGACCTTTTGAATTGAGATATAATTTAAGTACTATAACTATAATCTGAAATAGAGGAAACTTCCTGAAAATAAGAGTAGATAAAAAAAACAAGAAAATTATAGAATAAATAGGTCATCACTCTTTTCTCTCAGAAATACTGTTTTTAGCTTTCATAGCTAGTGGGACATTATAGAACACTCTACACAAGGGTTGTGCCTCAGTCATTGACATGTGAATGTTTCACCCGAAGTTAAAACATAGCATACAAACCAGCATGTAAAAGCAGACTTAGCAGGCATGTGCCTTTTGGAAAATTAAGAGAGTAATTTTATCTGGCAACTTTTTATTCATCCTCTCGTCTCACCTAGCATAATCTACCCTCATTCCTTTAACAAGAAGAATGCACCCCCAATTTAGAAATCTGCTCACCTTGTGAACTACTGGAGTTCCTCAAGATCCTGAAGACATATCCATGGAGTAAGTCATCTTCATGTCTATGTGATGCTTTTGTACCTGCTGGAGAAATGCAAAATATGTATTGAGATCTTGAGAGGGATTTGGAAGCCGGAACATTTCTATTCTCTGTGTATGTGTGTGTGTGCACATGTGTGCACTCTGTGTGAGTGTGATATATTCTGAAGTTGAGTAGTCAGAAAATGTTGATTGTTGCTGTCTCTATTGTAGTCTCAGAGGAAATTGATTTCTAGTGTGTGTGTGTTTACAAAAAGAATTGAAAATGAGTTATATCTGGGTCCTAAGGATGCTGACTAAACCCCTGGGGGTTGTATTGGAAACCATTTTGTCCCTCATAATAGTCTAGGACTCTTGAGGGCATAATTTTTCATAGATGCAGCAGAGACCAGGTAAGTCTAAAATAATTTGGAATTTTAGAATCAAATCCTTTGAGAGACAGACTTATTTTCCAAGTTTTTCAAACTTAGAACAAATGTCAAGCATAAAATTGATATTGGAAAAATATTTTTGAAGACAAACTAAAAAATGCTGGCATGCAAATAATTGAGTTGCAAATGTAATCTTGCATTTAATGACCTCAGTATATTTGCATATTAATTATAACAATTTTTGTATAGAGTATTTTGGATTGTATAGATATATGGCATCACATTGCTTACAAAAAATGAACACTTTTTTCTCCTTTCTTTTCTATTTTTGTGCATTTTTCTTGCTCTATTTCCCTGGTTAGAGTCTTTCTTCTCTGCAATGTCTAATACAGGTAGTAAAAATGTATAGCATTATTTTATTACTGATGACTGGGGTTAAAGAAATTTGATTTCAGTTAATCATATAAAGACATAAACTTATGATGCAGAAATACTGCTGTGAAATAATAAAAAAATTATATTTCCCTTAACAAAATATCCTCTAAGTTCATCAATTTTGCTAATGATAGAATTTACTATTTTTATTTTGATCAAAGTTGTTTCTTTACTTTTATTTTATTTATTTTTAAATTCAGATTAATATGAGGGTACAAATGATTAGGTTATATTGGTTTGCATTTGTTAGGTAATGTCCAAGTTGTAGTCAAGTCCTTTACCCAGGAGGTGTGCCATATGTCAAACTAATCAACAAGAATTTCCTAATTTTTTGTAGCTGAACAGTATCCCATTTTGTATGTATTCCACAATTTTTAATACATTCATCCATTGATAGACATTTAGAGTATTTACATGGCTTGGCTATTGTGAGATTCATAGTATCTTCTCCTAGGCTGCAGGTTGTCTGTTCTTGCTACTGATTATTTCTTATGCTTTGCAGAAGCTTTTCAAAGTCTTATATATTTATTTTTGTTTTTGTTGCTGTATTTTTGAGGTCTTAGTGATGAGTTCTTTCCCGAGATCAATGTGCAGAGGAGTTTTACCTAGGTTTTATTATAGTGTTTTACAGTTTCAGTTCTTAGATTTGAGTCTTTAATCCACTTTGAGTTGATTTTGTGGATGGTAAGACGTAAGGGTTTAGTTTCATTTTCTGCATGTGGCAATCCAATATTCCCAGCAGTATTTATTGTAAACGGCATTTTCCCCCCAGTTTATGTTTTGTGCCCTTCAAATAGGGTTGTTTGGTATTATTGAGGAGTTTTAAGTTCCTTGCATATTTGGAATATTAGCCCTTATCTGTTGTAGGATTTGCAAATATTATTTTCCCCAGTCTATGGGTTTTCTCTTCATTCTATTAATTATTTGTTATACGGGAGCATTGTAGTTTGACATAATCTCATTTTTCTGTTTTTGCTTTTTTTGTCTGTGTTATAGGGATTATATCTAAGATATCTCCACCAGACCAATGCCACAGAGCTTTCCCTAAGTTTTCCTCTAATAGTTTTATCATTTTAGGTTTATGTTTAAGTCTATAATTTATTGTGAATTGATTCTTCTATAAGGGATGAGAAAATGATAATTTTCATTCTTCTGTATGTGAATATTCAGTTTTCTCAATACCATTTATTGAAGAAAATACCCTTTCCTCATTGTATTTCTTGGCACCTTTGTTAAAACTCAATTGACTGTAGATATGTGGATTTATTTCTAAACTCACTCTCCTATCCAAATGGTCAATGTATATGTTTCTATGCCAGTAACATGCTGTTTTGATTACCAGGGTTTTGTAATATATTTTGAAATTCTGTAGTGTGATTCCTCTAATACTGTTGTTTTTTCAAGATTAGTTCAGCTATTCAAAGTCTTTAATAATTCTATACATATTTTAGGGTTTTTTTCTATTTCTGTAGAGAATGACAATGGAATTTTGATATGAATTGCATTAAATCTATAGATTACTTTGAGTAGTATGGACATTTTAACAATGTTAATCTTCTTTTTTTTTTTTTTTTTGCAAGTTGGACATTATTTCTTTATACAAAGGTAAACAATGTTAATCTTCTAATCCATGAATATTAGATATATTTCCAGTCATTTGTGTTATCTTCAATTTCTTTCATCAGTGTTTTATAGACATTATGTTAAGGTTAATAGAATAAGCCAGGCATAGAGAAAAAAATATAGTATGATCTCACTGATATGTGGGATCTACAAATAGAAAGGAACTGTTTTCTATTTCTATTTCAAAATAACTATAAGAAATAATTTTACATGTTATCATCCAAAGAAATGATAAATATTTTACATGATGGATATGCTAGTTACACTTATTTGAATATTTCACACTGTATATGTGTTTCAGGACATCACATTGTACTCTATAAATATGTAGAATTATTATTTGTCAATTTAAAGTTTTAAAAATATTATAAAATGAAAACACATCTAAGCCAGAATGAATCATACTTGGCTAAATTCTTATAGTAACATACAGTAATTCATAATAATATGAATGTGTCTGATGATAAAATCCACCTGGACTTTCAAGTATAGCCCTACAAACACCCTGAAATATCTGTTTGGCATATATGCAATTCATCAGGGGAAAGACAATTCTGTGTTAACACCAAATAATTATTGTATAAGATGTTTTTACAGATTTTAATGCATATTTTTAATTAGTTGAAAGTTCCTTTATATTAAATAACCAAGTAGATCACTTTGTTATTTTTTTGTATGAATGAACTCTGAATAGTCTGGTATTATGTACTTGCATCTATTTGGGTGACCACATGATTATCCTTCATTTTAATTGGAAACATTGACTTATGTTGATTTTTTTTAATCAACATTATTGAAATTCACATATACTAAAAGGAACATATTATAAAGCTAATTTAAGAAGTTTTGACATTTGCATACACATACACAATTACTATTCAATTATGATATAGAAATTTTCATCACTCTGTCAAAATTTCCATTAACCCCTTCTCAGTCAGTCCCAACCACATTTCAAGTCCCAAATAACTCTTGATCTGCTTTGTAATGTTATAGATTAGAATTGTCTTGTCTGGAGATTAACAGACATGGCAGAGAATATTCTTTCATGTCTGATGTCAGTATACTTTTGAGATCCATATGTGTTATTGTATTGGTGGCTTGTTCTTTTAAAATTATTTTTAGTATGACATTATGTGGATACACCACAATTTGTTCATTCACATGTACTGATGGATATTCATTTGTTTTCTGTGAATACTTATGGGTAAGTCTCTGTATCTCTGTATAAACATATATTTTCAGGTTTACTATATAAAATATCTAGGATGGAATTGCTGAGTCATATGTTAGGTACACATTTAAGTTTTTATGAAACTGACCAAGTACTTTTAAAAGGATTTTATCATTTTACATTCCCACCAATTGTGTATGAAATTTCCACTTATTCCAAATCTTTGCCAATACTTGTATGGTTAATCTTTTATATTCAGTACGTTATTGTGTACTCAATGGTATTTCTTTATAATTTGGCTTCCCATTTTTTCAGATGATTAATGGTGTTAAGATCTTTTTCTATCTTTATTTGCCTCCTGTATGTCTCCAGAGTGAAGTGTTTATTGAAATATTTTGTTTGTACTATTATTACTAAAAAAAATGCTTTATATATTCTGAGTACAATGCCTTATTAAAGTATATTTACTGGAAGTTTACTTTTCTCCAAGTGTCTGTTTTACCTTTTCATATCGTATATTATAAACATGTCTTTCAAAGAGCTAGGATTTTTAATTTTGAAAGTTAAAATTTATGCATCTCAACACATTTGTACACTATGCTTAGCACTTTTTGTTTACTAAATAAGAAATATTTCTTTATACCAAGATCATGATGATATTCTCTAAACTTTTCATCTAGAGGTTTTGTAATTTTAGCTTCTAGTTTAATTATATGCTCTATATTAAAATAGTTTTTGTGCAGAGAGGGAGGTAAGGACTGTGATTCATTTGTCCCTAGAAATAAGCAATTATTCCGGTACCACTTGTTGAAAAGACTATTCTTCCCATTACATGCTTTGACCTCTTTGTTGAAAACCAATTGACCATAAATGTATGGGTCTATTTTTGTACTATCTTTTATGTTCCATTTACTCATGTTTCTATCTTTATACTATAATTACATTTTCTTGATTGTTATTGTACTATAATGATTTCAGATTAATTACTATAAGCTCTCTCTGTTCCTTCTTTTTAAAAATTCTTTTGGCTATTCTTTGCCCTTTGCATTTCCACAGATATTTTAGAATTAATTGTTAAAAACTTCTAGAAAAAGCTTTCTTAGAGTTTTATGTAGATGATATTGAATCTAAAGAATAATGTAAGAAAAATGGATATTACAACAGCATCAAGACTTCTAATTCTTAAACATTTAAATTTATTTATTTAGGTATGCATTTACCTATCTTAGTAACATTCTGTAGTTTTTGTAATAAAAACTTATAAATATTTTGTTAAATATGTATCTGAGTGTTTTAACATTTTTATATCTATTATAAATTGCTTATTTTCAGAATTATAATTTCCTATTGGTTATTACTAATTACAAAAATAAAGTTAATTTTAGCCTTATTATTTACTTCCCTCATTTGGAGTTTTATTTGATTCTTTTTTATCTCGATTTTAAGGCAGAACTTTAGATAACTGTTCTCAAATACTATTATTAATATAAGTATTTAAAACTGAAAATTTCTTTCCAAAGAGTGCTTTTCTGTTTCCTGCAATTTTTGATTGGCTAAAATATGCTAATTTTCTATGTGCCTTCTTCTTTGACTCACAATTATTTAGAAGTTTAATTTTTCTATGTCTCACAAGTATTTGGGAATTAGTTGCAATTGATAGCTAATTCAAATGTTTTTTAATAAGAAACCCTATTCCCTGTGATTCCTATGGTTTTAAATTTGCTCACTCCTTGTTTTACAACCCATATGCACTTAAAAAGAACATATGTTCTCTTATTTTAGGGTAGAGCAAGAATAAGCAGAAATGGTTTATCCCTTCTGTTTCAATATATGTAACCATGATGACCTTCAGCGAGGAATGGAGGCTGCTTCCCCCTGCCTTCTAAATCTCATACAAATTCCTCTTTTGGCCAACTCTACCTCATCAACATACAGGAGGAAACATTTTGGAATTCCATCTTAGCCATACTAATACAGTATAAGACACCACTGGATTATTTCCTCCTCTAACAAAACAGACATGATTAAGAAGTCATTTCTCTATGGGGAAAATATTAAATTCTAATTACTTTTTACCTAAAAATAGGTAGAGTGTGTATGAACTTATAAAGAAAAGAAGAAAAAAGAATCCATCTTTAGATTTATATGAGTCTATAGCCATGAAAATGATTGAAATTGGTCTTTAAGAAAAAATACTTTGTAGGAGGGTGCTTCTTTCATTTGCTACTACCTTGATAGACATTTAGTTCAATTTTCCTCTCTTATATTGGTATTTTCTTTAAGTCATAAGTTAGAATGTTTGAGTTGCCTTTTTTTACTTTATAAAGAGAATTTTTATTAGAATAATATGAATGTGTTTCTCTGACTCTTTTTATTTTAAATTAAATCATAGTTGTGTGTAGGGGATAAGATCCTTTTGCTCATGACATGGCAGTTCGCCTCAATGTGCTCTTTCAGGTAAACTGCTTCTGGGAAGCGCATTCCTTGTGGATCTGAGCATCTGCACTTGCCTATTGATGTGCAAGAATGTGTAGAGTGACTCTCCCTAGGGGGCGTGGAGAAGTAGCCGAGATGAGCTGGAGGCTGGAAAGACCGGTTTTGAAGCATTGGGTTCTATTCCCTGCCTCCCTCCTTCAATTAGCATTATAATGTGTTACCTTACCTTGGGCAAGAGAGGACCAACAGCCAGGCTCCAAAATGTTTTACTCTAAACAAAATCAATTGTATATGCCTTCCTCAACCTTCACACTAAATTGTAATCTCAAATGGTTGCTTCCTCACGATACTTGACTTCTTTGTAAATGTGTTAAATTCTTACTAAATGTTGGAAAGTATATAAGATACTCAGTAAAGTTTATCGGGGCCGCCGACCAGAGCGAGTCCCGGTCTCCCTTGAAGATTCATTCCGTTTGCAGTTCTTTCCCCTGCGTCATCGAACAGAAGTTCCAAGGAACAAAAACACACACCCACAGTTGTGCACAGTAATGCAGTCATGGGGTACAGAGTGCTAGTTTTATATGCAATTTAAAATACTTTCATCAAACTGGTTAACACAGCCTTCATATCATTTTCCTAGTTATTGTGTTAAGACATTTATATTCTACATTCAGAAAGATTCACATGTACCCTTGTAAGATAAAACACAGGTGTGGTCCCACCAATCACTGTTCCTCCACCCCTCCACCCCCTCCCCTTTCCCCATATTCTTGGGCTATAATTGGTTTATAGCTTTCATGTGACACCTATAAATTAGTTTCATAATAGGGCTGAGTACATTGGATACTTTTTCTTCCATTCTTGAGATATTTTGCTAAGAAGAATATTTTCCAGCTCAATTCGTGTAAACATGAAGGAGGTAAAGTCTCCATCTTTCTTTAATGCTGCATAATAATTGTGGTGTACATATACCACAATTTACAGATCCATTTGTGGGTTGATAGGCACTTGGGCTTCTTCCATGACCCACCAATTATGAATTGGGCTGCAATAAACATTCTGGTACAAATATCTTTGTTATAGTGTGATTTTTGATCTTCTGGATATATACCTAGTAGAGGAATTGTAGGATCAAATGGCAGGTCTATTTTTAGTTCTCTAAATGTTCTCCAGACGTCTTTCCGAAAGGAACATATTAGTTTACACTACCATCAGCAGTGTAAAAGTGTTCCCTTTTCTTCACACCCACACCAATATCTCTGGTTTTGGGATTTTGTGATATGGGCTAATCTGGAGTTAGATAACATCTCAAAGCAGTTTTGATTTGCATTTCTCTGATTAAGGATGATGATCATTTTTTCATATACCTGTAGGCCATGAGCCTGTTGTTTCTCTGACTCTTATTCTATCTCTTGCATTGTTCATTCTGGGAGTATTATGTGTATTTATAAATTTTGTAGAAATGGCCAAAAAATTTGGCAAGTTACATAAAGTACACAAATTCCTTGAAATATATAATTACCAAAACATACTAGGTAGAGAAAAAAATAAAGAATCCTATATTTGTTAAAAAATAGAATCTCTAATCTTTCCCATTTGAGGAAAAAAAAAAAAAAAAGACAAACCTTCAGGCCCAGATTACATTAATGGTGAATTCCTTCAAATATTTAAACAAGAAATAAACTTTTTTAGAGACCAGAGAAAGAATAAACTCTTCCAAGTTTGTTTAATGAAACCACATAAACTCAAAAGCAAAACTTTACCAAGATGTTATGAGAAAGGAAATTTATAGGCTGGTAGATCACATATACGGATTTTTAAAATCTCAAATAAAACATTAATATTTTTTGCATGTTTATTTATATTTGAAGTCTCTGAACACTAGAAAACTTCAGTTAGTGATTTTTGTAGAATGTAGGCAAATGGCAGCAATAAAATCAGATCAGGAAAAAAGCAGTGAAATCACTAAGTCAGTCACCTTGCAAATATATTATATCAGGAAGGGGGGGGCGTGTTCTACTGTAGGGAATATGTTGCCTTCCACAAAGACTTTCAAAATATGTCCATGTATCCTTCCTTGCAACCTGTATATGCCAGATTCTGTGTTTCAAACAGTGTTTTATACTCAGACTGTTTCTTAATGTTCCATGAAAATCTTAAAATATTAATAGTAAAAATTGAAGCTATCAATGTACTGAAAGAATAATAAGTCACAACTAATAAGAGTTTGTCTCATACAGGCATAACTTATTGCATTGTGCTTTGCTTTATTGTGTTTCAGAGATACTGTGTTTTTATGAATTGAAGTTGTAGCAACACTGAGTTGAAGAATTCTATCAACATCAAAGAAAGATGGAGACTTTACCTCCTTCAACATCATTTTCCTAATACCCCGAGCTCACTTTGTGTCTCTGTGGCACATCATGAAAAGTAATGTTTCAAACAGCTCCATTATCATTATATATTCTAGGTGATCTGTGATCAGTGATCTTTGTTGTTAATATTATAATTCTTTGGCTGGGTGCCTGTGGCTCAAGTGGCTAAGGCGCCAGCCACATACACCTAAAGTGGCAGGTTCAAATCCAGCCTGGGCCCGCCAAACAACAATGATGGCTGCAACCAAAAAATAGCCAGGCATTGTGGCGGGTGCCTGTGGTCC
>NW_003852396.1:34199919-34219170 GCF_000181295.1 Otolemur garnettii
GTTGCTGTGAGCTGTGATGCCACAGCACTTTACCTAGGGGGACAACTTGAGGCTCTGTCTCAAAAAAAAAAAAAAATTATAATTCTTTGTAGGCACTACAAACCATGCCAGTGCAAGGTGGCAAACTGTATCTATAAATATTGCATTTGTCGTGACTGCTCCATCACCTATCCATGACTTAGAAAGCCACCTGGCTTTCTCTATCCTCAGGCCTCCCTAGTCCCCAAAACACAGTTGAAATTAGGCCAGTTAATAACTTTATAATGCCCTCTAAGTGATCAAGTGAAAAAATAGTGGCCCATCTCTCACTTTAAATTAAAAGTTAGAAATGATTATTAACCTTAGTGAGGTAGGCATGATAAGCCAAAAGTTAGGTCTCTTGAATGAAATAGCTACCCAAACTGTGAATATAAAGGAAAGATTATTGAAGGAAATTGAAAAGTGCTGAACTAGAGAACACACATAAGAAAGCAAAACCGTCTTACTACTTACAGGAGGAAAGTTATAGTGTTCTGGATAGATCAAATCAACCACAATATTTCCTCATGCCAAAGCCTAATCTAGAGCAAGACATTAACTCTGAAATTTAATTCTTTGAATGTGTTCAAGATTACTAAATGAAATTATAATTTTAAGAGTACTATATTTCTACCAAGGTACAGAGAAACAGGAATGGGGAAATATTGCATTTGAACAGTGCAACAATTTAAAAGAATACATAATCCAACCTACTGCAAAAATATATTTTAACAAACTTTTAGCATAAAAGCTAAGATATTGTTGACTCAATATTTGTGATCATTGGAACCAATGCATTCCACATGGTAAAGATATGACAAAAATAAAAATGTTAAAAGTTAAAAAGTGGAATTAAGCACTCCTGGAGTCAGATATAATTCCAGATTTATAATTCAGTAAATGCCAGATACTTTGCATGTCCCTTCAGAGAAAATCATAAAAATTCAACATAGCTTTTACAAACTTAAATTTATCTCCCTGTGTAAGAGACCTGGGGGACATCTATCTGTAAAGCTCCAAACAACTTTTGTCCCTTTGCTTGGACAATCCCTAGAGAATGTTTTCAGTTTATATAGCTTTCCTAACCAATCTAGTGCAATTGTTTCTGAGTAATATCAGTCATGAATAGAGATTTTAAAAACAGCTGCCAACAAGGTGAGTATGGATGATTAAAAAAGAACAAATATATAAGATGTACAAAAATTGTGCTACTGAAGGAAAGATATTTGAGCTAGATGATTGTTGAATAAGAATGAATTATTCATCTGAATTATTTACTGAATTATCTTCACTCTTTATTGTTCTGAAACCAAAGGCATTTTAATATTGCCTTGAGGAGGGATAAGTGGGAAAAAATAAATGTAGTTTAGGCACTGAAAGAAGGAGATTGCATGAATCTGATGACAAGAATAAAAAAGATAATGTTACAGGCAAGCGTACTCCTATATAATAATAGAAAACCTTCTCTGCTTTCCATAGATGAAGTGCACTTTAGGAAATAGTAAGACCTCTATGAATAAAAATAAATTATTGCAAGAGTTGAAAGAAATACCACTGATCACGTAACCCAATCTTTTGACATTATACATTTATTCATTATTGTGCCATTTTCCCTTTGGTGGACTACATCTAATAACAGTGATCCCATTACCCCACTAGAAAATGTTATCTGCATGAATAAGCAACATTATTTCAGCTCAAATCTACTTTTCTGTAACTGTTTCTATTCATAATACATGTGCCCTTCCTTACAGGGCACAAAATAATAAAAAAGAAAATTGGATGCATCTACTACATATGTTCTTTCTGATTTTAAATATCTCTAATTTAATTTATTTAAAAGAATCTTCAAGTTAAAAGCATCTTTAAATGATGTCTTTCAAATGAATATGTATTTAAAAATGCTTACCATGACAAAAATTTAAGGCATTTATATACAACCAGGAGGATCACCCAAAACAGAGATGAGTTTTATTCATCCATTAATTCATCATATAATGGGTTTTCTTGTACTGAGTGATAGCATGAACAACAACAACAAAAAAAAAAAAAAAAAAGAAAAAAACCCAGAAATCCCTGTGAATATAGATTTTACATTCTGGTCAGGATACAATAGACCATATTAATTTCCATGGAGTATGGAGAGGCTTTAAAGGGAGATGTTACACCAAGATTGGTGGGTATCTGGGAGTTGCAACTTTAAATTGGGAGGTCATGGAAAACTTTACTTTGAGATGACACTGAGTAGAGACCTGAAAATGATGATGTGTGTTATTATCTCAGAGAGAACATAGGGTAGTGAAAACAGCCAGTAGAAATACTCTGAGTTGCACATATTTGTTGAGTTTGATAACTTCCACAAGGTGTAAATGGACTGAGAGAATAAAAGTTATAATTCTGGGATACATTCAGAAATTTAAAATGTTCCTGACAGTGTAGGATTTAGTAAACAATGTAAGAATCTTGGTGTTTGCTCTGAGGTAGAAAGATACAGGAGGTTTTAAGGTATAACTAGACATAATTTTACTTCCATTTATTTTATAGAGCAAAAGAATAGAAATAATATTAAAAATAAGTGTGATTACCAAGATGTATTTTGCTTATTATGTTCCAGGTTGTGCTGAAAATTTTCATGGTTTACTTTACATAATGTTAAAGTATTTCACAATTGAGTAAAATGCTTAGAAACATTTTTAGAATTTTTTTTTGTATTTTTTTAATATAGAGAGATCAATTATATAGCAACATGTGAAAATTTTCCATGAGTTAAAACATCTATGGTTTATCTTATAAGGGTACAAGTGAATCTTTCTACAAGTAGAATATAAACATCTTAACACAATAACTAAGAAAATGACATGAAGGCTATGTTAGCCAGTTCGATGAAAATATTTCAAATTGTATATGAAAACACCACACTGTTCCCCATGATTGCATTAATGTACACTGCTATCATTTAATAAAAAAAAAGAAAAAACTGATAATTAAACAAAACCCATATACCTCTACAGAATATCTTGACAGAAATAGATAGATTGAGAGGGGATAGGCAGTAAGGAATTAAAATTAGAACTTCATGAAAGGAAAGTATATAGATGAAATTAAAATGAAACAGAAGAAAATGTAAAATGTAAAATAAGCTGTGAAAATACAATAGAATATATAATCCTAGGAAAAAATGAATAATTAAATTTGGTAATCTAAAACAAGTAATAATTAAGAAAATATTTTTTAAAATATAATAGAAGAAAGAATTTCCTAAAAATGAAACAAAAAAAGAATGAAAGAAAAAAATGTTAGAGTGTTATGATTTAAAATAGGAAAGCTTTCATAGTGGTTCCTTTTCTAAATTTAGACTCTTAAACTATAAGAATTTCATCCCACCAAATATAATTATCCATGGGTATTTGGGGCCTAAAAATATATACATAAAAAGAAAACATAAAACTATGATTATACACACACACACACACTATACATTGATAGCTCAATATATTCTAAAGAATGCTTATATATATATGCATATATAAGCACGATATCTATCTTACTTATCTACATGAAGATTTGAAGAGAATTAATGGAAAGTAAGAAAATTAATTAGTGCTTAACAATATCATTGCTATAAAGAGGACTTAAAGTAATCAATAAGGAAAAAACAAATAACCCCATTTCTTTGTGTGCAAGAGACTTGAATAGAAGCTTCTCTGAAGAGGACAAGTGCATGGCCTACAAACATGAAAAAATACTCATCATCTTTAATCATCAGAGAAATGCAAATCAACACCACTTTGAAATATCATCTAACTCCAGTCAGATTAGCCCACATCACAAAATCCCTGAAATACAGATGTTGGCATGGATGCATAGAGAAGGGAACACTTCTGCACTGCTAGTGGGAATACAAGCTAGTACATTCCTTTGGGAAAGAATTTTGAGGAATACTCAGGAATTAAAAATAGACCTACTGTCTGATCCTTCAATTCCTCTACTAGGTATACACCCAGATGACCAAAAAATCATTTTACAACAAAGACATTTGCACCAGAATATTTATTGCAGCCCAATTCATAATTGCCAAGTCACAGAAGCAGCCCAAGTGCCCATCGACTGATGATTGGATTAACAAATTGTGGTATATGTATGGGATATTATGCAGCCATAAAAATGATGTAGACTTTACATCTTTTATGTTTACTCAGATGGAGCTGGAACATAGTCTTCTTAGTAAAGTATCTCAAGAATGGAAGAAAAAGTACCCAATATACTCAATACTACTATGAAACCAACGTATAATCACCTACACATTTATATGAATGATAAAACAAAACTATAATCCAGAAAGAAAGAGAGAAGAGGAGAGAGAGGGGACAGGAGGGGGTAAGCTGGGAGGAGGGATGGTATTTGGTGGGACCTCACCTAACGTGCATAATACAATGGTACATTTCAAAGCCATTAACAATAGAGTATAAATGTCTTACCACAACAAATAAGCAAGCAAGGTGGTGGCTATGTTAATCAGTTCAATGTAAGCATTTCATATTGTTTATCAATTCAGCATAAATGTATTAATGTACATAGTCATGATTTAATAAAAAAGATAAATTTTACACAACACCTTTCACATGAACCAGAAATAAACAATTAAAGGTATATTACAAAGTGCACGGAGCCATGCTTTGTAAGGTAAGACTTATTATGCAAATTTTTCATTTGTCATATCTTTGGTCCTTGATTACTATGACTTGGAAGATCGAGATTTGCCAGGTTTACACTTTTATATAGGTCTGGTCAAGACTCGTAGTCAAAGTGTGTCATAGGTAGGTGCTCACTAATATAATTGATTATAACCTAATAGACATATTAGAAGTACTTCTTGGAAAAAGGGAGATTAAGAGATTGAATGATAATTAGACACAGTGTATAATTTGGAAATTGGTTGAGGGGACAAAATCAAATTAGTCACCAACCTGGGAATATGAGTAGGTATTTTGCTTCTAATATAAAAGCAAAGCAGGTCAGGACTTTGATGCTATGCCTGTACTACGTTTGTATTCTTTTGATTCAGTAGTAGGTATAAAACCTCTTATTAGGATGGATCAAAAAATGTAGTCTGAGTACAAAATAATGAATTTTTAGAATTTATTATTTATATTGTGTAATGTACTTATCGTTTTTTCCCTGTGGATTCACATAATCTCACTACTCTATTTTTATACAGGACAATTTTATTGGTATGAAAAGTAGCATGGTTTCTAACTGATCATCATGTATGGGGCCAACAGCTCCAGTCTGACACCCAGATACCTCATCCTCAATGGGATTCCTGGGCTGGAATCTGCACACGTCTGGATCTCTCTGCCATTCTGCTTCATGTACATCATTGCTGTTGTTGGGAACTGTGGGCTTATCTATCTCATCAGCCATGAGCAGGATCTACACAGGCCCATGTATTATTTTCTAGCTTTGCTGTCCCTTACAGATATCACTGGGTGCACTTCATTTGTTCCCAATATGTTATGTATCTTTTGGTTCAGTCTTAAAAAGATTGACTTTAATGCCTGCCTTGTGCAGATGTTTTTCATCCACATGCTAACAGGCATGGAGTCTGGTGTGCTTATGCTTATGGCTCTAGACCGCTACGTGGCCATTTGCTACCCTCTACGCTATTCCACCATCCTCACCAACACTGTAATTGCCAAGGTTGGACTTGCCACCTTCATTCGCAGTGTGTTGCTCATGATTCCATTTACATTCCTGATCAAACGTCTTCCCTACTGCAGAGGTAACCTCATTCACCATACCTATTGTGACCATATGTCTTTAGCCAAATTATCTTGTGGCAATGTAAAGATTAATGCAATCTATGGTCTCATTGCTGCCATACTGATTGGAGGGTTTGACATGTTCTGTATCTCCATGTCTTACACCATGATTATCCGTGCTGAATTTGTCATCTACAGATGCTCGTCATAAAGCCTTCAGTACCTGTACATCACACATATGTGCTATTGTTATCACCTATGTCCCAGCCTTCTTTAACTTCTTCACCCACCGTTTTGGGGGACGCACCATACCTCACCATGTTCACATTTTTATAGCCAACCTCTACCTGTTGCTTCCTCCCACCTTAAATCCAATTGTCTATGGAGTGAAGACCAAGCAGATCCGTGAAGGAGTGATAAGATTGTTTTTTAGAGAAAAGGATATTTTGAGTGTAAGATAAATCTATGACATGAGATTGTTCATTTAACATAAAGAAAATTATAGAGGAAGAGAGTAAATGTAAAATTGAAAAACCATGAGCTCAAGAGAAAATTCTGTGGATATTCTACCATAAAATTTATGAAATAATCACAAAATCTTTAATCCAAGACATTTAATTTGATAGAAAAAATAAAATATACAGGCAACAGTTTTACTTTTCAAATAATTTTACTTTAGTTGGATCTTATGGAATGAACACACAGGATGGAATAGTTAGGACACCCAACTTTAAGTAAACTCTCGGTGATTAATGCACTTTGGTCTAGGCACTATGGGGAGCACATAGAAAACAACAACAACAACAAAATGTCACATATCCCAGAGAAACATTGGAAGATTGGGGAAAGCACCCACACACACACAAAAAAAGTTTCATGTTATAGGGAAATATGGAACACTTTCCCAGAATGTGCTGAATTCTAAGAGTCCTGCCATCCTTTCTATTCTCTATTTATGTAAAACTGTATAAAGTTAGATTAAAAAAAAACTTTCTGCTTGTTTATCTCTGATAGTCTACTGCCTGGGTAATTATTTGGACTTATAGGAGTATACGGGCATGCATTCAAATGAAGCTGGAGTAAATACGGTTACTGGAGTTCATCACAGTCTCAGAAACATTCTTTGGAATTAAACTCAAAGAATTTTGAAAGACATAATGGATACTATTTAACAACTATTTGAGGAAAAGAGAGAAAAAGAGGAAAGAAAAATTGAAAAAAATTTATATGTTTTGTCAATCAATAATGTGTGGGCATAAGTGTTTTATTTGACTTTAATGCAGAGAGACAAACGGCAGAGCTGTCTGGAATGATGAAGAGAGGAGTACATTGTGTTCTATGTGTCAGTGGGTTCCACATCTTCAGATTCAACCAACTGCAGATAAAAACTATTTGAAAAATAAATGTGAAACTAGCAATACAATACTCAAAAATAATACAAAGAAAAATGCATTACAACAGTTTATATAGTATTTACCTTATATTAGGTATTATAAGTAATCTAGAAGTGACTTAAAGTATACATACAGGAAGATGTGTGTAGGTCATACACAAATACTACACCATTTTATATAAGGAACTTGAGCATCCATGAATTTTGGTATGGGCAGATGTCCTATAATTCCTCAATTCTCCACGGAGACTGAGGAAAGACTCTACTTTATTTAGATTGCTGGGAATAACAGAAAAAATAATGAAGCAGAATGGTAAATGTGGTATTCAGAAAAAGCAAGGTCAAATGAAAATGAGAAAGAATAAGAGACTAATTCAAGAGATGATTAAAGTAATAAATAGAATGATATAAGAAGATGATATAAATAAATATTTATTAGTTATATGTGTTGAATTAAATTCTTATTAGCTAATGTGAATGATATATTTTAATATGTTATTTATGATCAAATGTTGTAAAATACATTAATCACACTATGTATTTTTGTAATACAATTTTTGTGTTTGGAAATAAACACTGTTGTTTAAAAACATGCTAACATTTTTAAGGTGCCATATGTAATATAGTTTATAAGCTGATCAATACTAAAGTTAGTAAGTATATCTTGGAATTATGTTTTAGTTTTGGTAAATTTAAATTATCAGATAATTTCATTTAAGTAATTATCAAACATATCAAGAAATTACTTTTGTTTAACTGCCATTTTTAAACATAAGCATTTTGTCAGGTATTATATAATGTTTCATATATACAATTTCATTGCACTTTTACCTCAAAACTATGAGATAGATATGATTATGTGCATTTTATAAATGAGGAATATGAGCTATACAAACAGCAAGACTAGATGACTATTAGAAGGTTATGCCTAAATTTTTAATCAGCCCATGCCATGTATGTGTGCAGGGAGTAAAAACAATAGCAGGAAAAACAGAACAGAAGCTTAAAAACATGGATAAATAAAATACAATAAATGAAATTTATTTGAAGCACATAACAAGCACCAATTAATTTTGTTATCTTCCCATAACAGACTGTATAAGGTTAGATTAAAAAATAACTTCCTGCTCATTTATCACTGATAGAATTAATTTAATAAAAAAATTCTGAAAACTAAAACCCTAAGATTCACAACTGAAGTAGGACCTGTAGGCCACAATCTTGGAGAGATTTAAAAAGTTTTAAATATCTACAAGGTATATTGCCGTGGAAGAACATGCTACTCAGTATTTATGAGTAAGGAAGAGGGGCTGGGGGGAAAGAGAAGGTGGGAGAGAAAGAGGGATTTTTGAGAGAGAGAAAGAGAGAAGATGAAAGGTAATAAGAGAGGAGCAGAGAGAAGACCAATTCTTTTCAAATTGTGTTTCATGACTGTGAGAAAGAAATCAGCAGGCTTGGTGAAGGAGATAGTTCCATATCAGCCTGGAACAGTTAGATGAGATCTAGAACTGTGGTATCAAAAAACATACACCGAACATTTAATTTAGTTAAGCCATATTTCCTTTCAAATTATGAGATATTAATATTCTCAGATGAAAGAAAAAGAAGAAAATGGTAACGTGTGGATAAATGGATAAGAAAAATGTGACATATGCATATAAAGGAATATCATTTTACCATAAAAAGGAAAGAAGTTCAGAAATACGCTACCACATGGATGAAAATTGAAGATATTATGCTAATGAAATAAGCTTGTTACAAAAGGACAAATATTGTATATTCTTGCATGAGATAATTAAAGTAGTCAAAATCATAGACAAGTAGTTCCTGGAGGCTTGGGGGAAGAATTGTGAGTTATTGTGTAATGGATATAAAATATCAGTTTTACAAGATGAAAAGGGTTCTGGATTTGGATAGTGGCAATGGTTGCACAAACATCATGAATGTATTTAACTGAACTATATACTTAAAAATAGTTACAATGGCAAGTTTTGTTATGTATGCTTTAACTCATTATAAAAATTGGAAAAAAAAAGTGACTCAGTTCTGTTAATGCCTAAATCAAACTTAATACAAATATTAACATTTATGAGCAAAAGTGATAGATTATAAGGCACCCTATTAATTATCTTCTAAAAAACTGCCTAGGAGGTCTTGATACAGTTGAGTATAATCAGTTAGTTGTCAAGATTTCCAGTTGGAGAACCCTGCTTTAAATCTAACCAATATTTCATATAATTCTCATTTCTCTTAATATTTATATCTAAAAGGAAATGGTTTATATTGAGACTCATATGCGTTTTTGTAATGATTGCATTCATTTAAATTTCGTCAAAATAATTTTGTGTGTATTAACTTATTATTTTTTAAAGCAAAACTAAACTTTCAACTTAGATAAAAGTTGTCTTTCCAAATAGTCATCTTGTGATAGATTATTTTCTCTGAAGGATTGTTTTTACAATTGCAATGATATTTAGTTATTAATCCCGGAAATTAAAACTAGCTAAACAAAATTAAAATGCTTTATTTATAAACATTATGTCTTAAATTACTACCAATAAAATACTAAATTATTATAAAATAGGAATAATATTTAACTATACAAATAAAGAAAATATAATATTGCTGAAAAAACCCTAACAGTCATCTTGGAAATCTTTATACTCCTTTATGTAATATTTCTAATGCCAAAAGCTAAGCAAAACAGCAGAAGCAATAAAGTAAATTTTTAAAACTTCTTATAAAAGAAACTTTTGCCAAAACATACATTAGATTTTAAGGTTAATAGCTTTTGGGGATGGTACAATTTTGTCTTCTACTTCATGTCATTTCACACAAAAGGATTTAAGTATGGAAAAACTGTGGGGTTTTTGTTTTGGTTTTGGTTTTGTTTTGTTCATTTTTAGTAAAAGGAAGGAAAAGTAAAATAAAAAAATAACTTTCCACCATAACATAAAATTTAAAGCCAAATATAACCTGGGAAAAATGTCTACAAGTAACAACAGAAAATGGACTTATATTTCAGTATTGAACATGCTTAAAAATTAATAAATAAACACACCTTCGTTGAAGGTAGACAAGGAAGTGGGTGAATGATCAATGTATGAAGAAAACAATTGACCAAAAGCGCTTGAAAATATTCAAAATTACTGCTGTGAAGTGAATTATAATTTGATTTCTAATACCATTAGTGAGATAATATTTTCACGAATGCAACTGGGAAAGGGAGCATATAATGGTACTCATAGAGGGATAGTAGGCTCACTTTGCATAGAAGTAAAAAATCACAAATTTTACTGAGATGATTTTTTCCAACACTTATCAACATAATTAAAATTGCTGATGCCTTTTGTTGACAGCTTAAACTTTAGTATTATTTCTAGTTGTCTGTAGAAAGAAAAAATCAATAATGCAAACAGAGTGGGTTAGGATATTTGTGGAAGAATTGCTTTTAATAAAATTTAAAAACAAATATAAAAGTGTAATGAAATGCATAATCAAATTTAGTATAGCTATTGAGTGGAAAAAATATTTAGCTAATGAAATTTTTATTTCAAAGCATCTATAATGGCATGATAAAATGTTCACAAAATGCCAGTTAGAGAAAGAAATATTAGCTAAAATTTATTTATTTATTTATTTATTTTGCAGTTTTTGGCCAGGGCTGGGTTTGAACCTGCCACCTCTGGCATATGGAGCCAGTGCCCTACTCCTTTGAGCCACAGGCACTGCCTAAAATTTATTTTTTAAAAATAGAAGTATTATACATAATAAATATAAAATGACTGAATGAAATGTAGAAATTTTGTTATTTTTTTAACTTAATTTTTATGAAATCACAACTGTATACATTTATGGGACACAATGTGATGATTTGATAAACATGTGGAATGCTAAGATCAAACTAATTAACATAAACGTCACCTCACTTACTTATTTTTGTGGTACAACATTTATTATATGCTCCTAGTTGTTTTGAAATGTACCCTTGCTTTAAGAGTGGTTATCCTCTATGTTAGGATTACAACTGATTTTCCAATTCATTATTATATAGGTCTATAGATTCCAGATTTTCCAAATTAAAATGTATTTCTTTTGTAATAAGAGAAAAAAAATCTTTAAAAAGTTATGTTCATCACCACCAGACTTATGGACACATGTCCCATTTGGGAAAAGACATTAAACTTTAATGTCTTTTTATTTTTGTTTTTATTTCTTTTTCTACTCAAAAGCTGCTAAATATAGATCTATTCCTAACAGGCCCAAAGTTCATTCTCTTTCACACACAGCCCTCTGAGACACTTAATTGTGGAGACTCAACTACTGGGATGTAATCCTAGAGATTCCCCCAGAGAAACAGAAAATCCTATGTAAGAAGATGCCATCTCAGATTTCCAAAAATTCCTAAAGGTTCTCAGTCATAAATAGAGATTTGATTATGCCTACTACTGAGGTGAGTTTGGGTGATTTTCACAAGTAGCTATTTTGGGAAAATGTGAAAACACTGTTCATTGCAAATGCAACAACTTAGAATACATGGACAGTTAACCAAAGGCAGTAGCAGTAACAGGCACTTTTCCTCTTTCTCTTTTTTTAGAGGTAATAGTTCTTGTTCTTTTTGGATGGCTTCTATTGGACTTGGTCTCATTTTCCTTTCATTTCATTCATTTCATTGTGGTATACAGATAAAAGATGGTGGGCATTGGAAATTTTAATAATGAACTTTCTCTCATCTAGGATTATGAAATGATTTCTCTACACAGTGACATTTTGGGAGAGGTATTGTGACAAATACCATATAGGATCTCTTTTATATGAGATCCAGGCAGCTAGGAACCCAGAGGATATAAGCCTCTGAAATGTGCTGTCTTTTGTTTTTCTTTCCCTTCCTTTGTACTCTAGGCAGTGAAAGTAGCAACAACAGTGATTTCTAGGATATCACAAGGAGCATATATCTCACACTCCACAGCCATGTCATTCATTTATATATACCACAGGTATCTAATTTCCTCTGCTAGATGGTTACAAAGGTCTGCTTTAATATATGGGCTCTACTCCAGAAAAAGGGACATTTTATTTTTTCAAGTAAAAGAAATATTCTAATCATCAGGAGTCTTCAACTCCCCTGAAGCTATTAATTCTTCAAGAAATTCTTTCTACTTCCCCTATAATAAACAACATTCTAAAGATAGAAGGCTATCTTTGATATTTTTTTTTGTACTGATTACCTATCCAGTATGACAAAGAGGATAATATTTAAATTAAAGCGGTATAGTTGATTTATAATCAAAAGAACTCCAAGGACTTCCTGAGTGTAAATCTAGCTTTGAGGAAAGGGAGTTAATAAGAGTGAAAATACAGAGAAGTTAAAGGGAAAAAATGCCATATCGAATTGAACTAAAATCTTTAGTAAAATTGTTACTAAAATTCAATAAAACTTGGTAGTGTTTTAGAAGTGCAAATACTTTTCTATTTCCTGTCAATAATTTATTTTAAAATTCCACAATGGAGAAAAACATGATATTGACATCAAAGATGAAGGACCAGGCATACCAAATCCTTATTAACTAAAACATTCATTCATTCATTTATATGTCATTTATTATCTACAATTTATTATATAGTATGGGTTATATGGGTCATTGCTGACAATTTTTATATAGAGACTATATAGTTTTTTATAATCATCAAGGCAAGACAAAAGCAGTAATTTTGAGTAGCCATTAAAACTGAAAAGTTAAACTGCAGGTAGGGACTGGTCAGATTAGGGTGACCATATAAATGTACTCAGGTGATATAGTGACAAGAATCAGGTACAATTAGCATCGGCATAATTTGATATTAGAAACAGTTTGCAGGAAGGAAGAAGATACATGTGGACTAGCTCACAATTTGTTACTGAAATATAGTAGAGAGTAAGAAGTACACTGGGGAGAGATAGTTACTCAGAAAAAGTTTGCAATGGGATGTTGAGTAGTGTAATGACTGCTTAATGACTTTTAGACACCAGATTCAAAGTCTTCTTTGCTAGACTATTTTGAAAATTCCTGGTTATCAAAATAAGGTTCATGGCATTCACTGGTCACATCATTGAAACCAGTCCCTCTTACCTGGTCTCTAACCCTACCTCTCTACTTTCCAGGAAGAAAGAAATTTCCATTAAAGGTTGTAAAATGCCCTCCTCCTATAAGACATTATGTCTGGGGCCAATGGCTCCTGCCTGAGCCCACCATTCTTTATCCTGAATGGTGTTCCTGGACTGGAAGCCACACACATCTGGCTCTCCTTGCCATTCTGCTTCATGTACATCATTGCTGTCCTGGGAAACTGTGGGCTCCTCTACCTCATCAGCCATGAGCAGGCCCTGCACCGGCCCATGTACTACTTCCTGGCCCTGCTCTCCTTCACTGATGTCACCTTGTGCACCACCACGGTACCCAATATGCTGTGCATATTCTGGTTTGACCTCAAGGAGATCGAATTTAATGCTTGCCTGACCCAGATGTTTTTTGTCCATATGTTGACTGGAATGGAGTCTGGGGTGCTCATGCTCATGGCCCTGGACCGCTATGTGGCCATTTGCTACCCCTTACACTATGGCACCATCCTCACCAACCCTGTCATTGCCAAGGCTGGTTTTGCTGCCTTCTTGAGGAGTGTGATGCTCATCATCCCATTCACCTTCCTTACCAAGCGCCTGCCCTATTGTCGGGGCAACTCCATCCCCCACACCTACTGTGACCACATGTCTGTGGCCAAGGTATCCTGTGGCAATTTTAAAATCAATGCTATCTATGGGCTTTTGGCAGCTCTTTTGATTGGGGCCTTTGATATGGCTTGTATTGCTGTATCTTATGCTATGATTTTGCGGGCTGTGTTGAGTTTGTCATCTGCAGATGCTCGTCACAAGGCCTTCAGCACCTGTACCTCCCACATATGTGCTATTGTTATCACATATGTTCCAGCCTTATTCACCATTTTTACTCACCGCTTTGGGGGAAAAAACATTCCCCACCATGTCCACATCATTATTGCCAATCTCTATCTGATGTTTCCTCCTACTCTGAATCCCGTTGTTTATGGAGTCAAAACAAAACAGATCCGGGAAGGAGTGATCAAGTTAATTTTTAAGGAGAAATGTGTCCCAGGTATGAAATAGATTTATTACTTAATATTCAGTAGCAAGGAAAGAGAAAAGAAATGAAAACTCGAGAGTAACATTAAAACAGATATACAGATTGGTCTCACGGCAGAATGCAACATTCATTGACTGTATGCTATATTATCAACTCAATTCATTTTTATAGAACTCATCAATGATAGAAATTAATTACATAAATAAGAAACAAGCCTCCTAGATGTTAGGAGCTTTCTTTTAAAAAGTATTCCATATTATTGTGATTTCAAGACTCTTTGAAATAGTTATATTACATAAATTTCTAATGCATTTTTCATGTTGAGCAGATCTCAAATGGAAAAAAGTAAAGTACCTATTTCCTGATCCTTGAAAACTTGTTCTTGAAGAAAAGCCATTAAAAAAGTCTTATGGTCTGTGTCAAAAGATCTATAAAATTTACTTTAGTGATTTCTTTCACTACCACAATTTCTTTCCCTGCATAATTTTGCATAGCTTTTTTCAGTTATGAAAACCATCTCATGTATATGTAAAGTCATTTTAACATTTTATCATTAAAGAGAATAATAGTCACATATTTATACCAATATATTCTAAATGAAAGATCAGCAAAGTAACAGAGCCTTGGAAACCAAAGGACACAATCCCTCAAGGGTAGTTCTTAGAGATTTTTGAAGGAGATAAAGAATAAGTCTTAAAAATATTGAAAGATAGTGGTAGAAAATAGAAGAAACTCACCAGAAAAACCTATGGCACCATTCGCATCAAACTAATTTCGGTTTGGCTAGCTTCACAGGATTTATCTGTTGTTACCTTTCCAGACAGATGTCAGGAAGGTAGGAATGTGTTCAGAAAGAATGACGAGAGGAGCTCAACACCATGGGCTACCAGAGAAAGCAGAGCAAGAGGTGACAAGGACGATGGACATACAAAAGAGAGGAGAAGATGTAGGAAAAGTGAAGAGATAAGGGAGAAGGGAGTACAATCCACCATGTGAAGCTATGGGTCATTGCAAACTGTTTTATTAGAAATAAAATTTCTGAAATGCTATACGCATGCATGTGCCAACATTCTAGCCTTCAGTTAAGTCTTCATGTGCACCTTTCCTACTCTTACGCTCCAGTGAAGCACAAACTGTATACTGGAGATCCCCATTATTGCTACTCAATGAGCTACACTACATGGATATAATAGTGCTGTGGAGAAAAATCTTTTCTCAAATACCTATATGCTGCATTTTGTCTCTTGAATCCAGAATCAATCTTTTTTTTTTTTTTTTTTTTTGGCCAGGGCTGGATTTGAACCCACCCCCTCCAGCATATGGCTCCAGCACCCTACCCTTTTGAGCCACAGGTGCCGTCTCCAAATCAATCTTTTTATATCCAGAATTTCTTCAAATTTTGCAATAATCCCTACTAAATACAAACATTTCTTTCATTATTAGGAAAGAGGAAAAATACATATAAATTTATTTGAATAGACCTATATTTTTAAAACTAAGTTTAAGCAACCCAGGAAAGTGAGTATCAAAATATTTTTAATATTATAGCAACATTTTTTCCAGCTTATCCAATACAGTTGAAAATATTAACCTACAATTTGACTCTACAGAGGCAATGATAGCTCAAATTCCCAGAGAATTGCTGGCCCTGTCTCTGGTAGCCATATTCCATAAATCAAAATTTGGATCATCTAAGAAGTTGTATTTGGATCTCTGCAGAGCCTAAAGATGTTGTAGGCTGATTTCCGTGACCTGCATCCTCCTGTAATACTAAATAAACACATCTGAATGAAAACTTTGCTTATTTTTGTGAATTGTTGCCTCAGTGCAAACATTATACCACTTTGATATTGAAAAACACACATTTATAAGTACTTAAGTACATCATTGAAAGTCATTAGAAGAGTATCCTATTCTCTTGAAAGAAATTTTTGACACTATGAGAATTATATTGAGTTTTCTGAAATTATGTCAAATAAAAATGCTGTCTATAGTATAATTTAGGGTGGTATTTGGTCATGCTAAGTTGATATTTTGAGGGCTTCCAGTCAGGGTAGAAGTTTGAAAATAAAAAGGAATGTGCACTCTGCCAACATTCCAAAACATATGAATAATTGATTAAACAAATTTCTGGAATTGTAAGGAGCAAAACTAAAGGCAAAAAAGTGAGAGCCTGGAAAAATAACAAGGGAAATTATAGAGACAAGTAGGAGGTTGGGACGTGTAGCCCATGCTGAAAACTCTGCTTGATCATATGGCTTTGTGTTATTGATGTCTACATTTATGCATAAGGGTCGAGCAAAGTATGAAGCCTAGAGTCTGAAATCACAGCACAGTCTCTGAGAGGAAACTGAAAAATTTATGTCTGCCAGACTAGAGGCATAGAAAAATGTATTAATATGATAATTTGAGGAAATATCAGTGCAACACCTATCACTATAGATTGATCCAAAAAGATAAAAACATATACAAAAAATTTTCTGGCAATTGTCTGTCTCTCTATAATAGATTATTTTATGTTTATAGTAAAAATACTTAACACAAATCTTGACAATTTATGCATCTTTCTTATATCGCATACTTCCACAAACATACACACCTATCTTCAGCATATTGGGGGATATTACAAATAAAATAATGATAAGATTAGAAGTAGATATTAAAAGAGAAAGATAAATATATAAGGGCATATACTGATAAATTTAGTCCACGAGTATTCACTAATAAATACCACAATGGAGTGGACCCTGATTTAAGAAGTCATGGGCTGTGCCTGTGGCTCAAGGAGTAGGGTGCCGGCCCCATATACCAGAGGTATGGGTTCAAACCCAGCCCTGGCCCAAAACTGCAACAACAATAAAAACAACAACAACAACAACAACAAGTCTCTGGGAGTTGTACACCGTGCACTGTCCGTGGGCCAGAGTATAAGCAGACATAGTAATATAAGAACATTCTCTCAGGAGAGAAAAGACAAAATTGTTCTAGGAACTGACAATTAGTATAGGAACACACATTACTCTGTCTTTCATATCTAGAGATGACAGGGATAAGAGTTTTAGAAAATGTTTCTTTTTCCTCCAACTTTGTTGGAAAAGTCACAGAATAGAAAGATCTAGCTTTGGTTAAAGATGAATACAGAGGGAAATTAACACCATCGCAAATAACAGACTATAAAATTATATTGATGAATAAAAGAAGAAAAAAGCATAGAAAAAGATTACTAGAGATGTATAAAATGACTACTGTGAATTAAAAAGACTGTTTAAGGAGTCATTAAAAAATGAACCAAATTTCGTATGATCTATGAAGTAGGAGAAAAAAAATGATAACAGAAAAGCCCTGGATGATCAGAAGCTGAGATTATAAAATAACTGGATGAAATTAAATAATGATAAATTAGTTTTTTAAGTTCAATTAGGAAAGTGAAAACATAATAAAATTTAAAATCTACGAGTAGAGAGTAAATAAAATAATAAAAAATATACTTCACATGAGGGGCACTACAAAAGATTTGAGATACACAAAAATTAAGAAATGTAAAATCATTTTGATTACTCAACTTTTTCAGAATAATTGCCATGACCTTCTATGCACTTTTGCATTCTTATAAACCATTTTTGTAAACACTCTTTCTACTTATTTTCTTCCAGTACTGTAAACTCCCTTTCATAGGTTTGAACAGCTTCTTCACTGCTGGAAAATCTTTGTTCACTTATGTGATTTTTTACTACAGGGAATAGAGATAATTACATGTGACCAGGTCATGATTGTGGTGTGGTGAGTCCTAAGTTTAACCTCTGTGGACTCCAGGAACTGGTAATGGTGGTTGTGTGGGCAGACACGTTGTCATGGCAAGATGGTCTGCCACAGTCCTGTTCCTGGCACCTGTTCTTGGTTCTTGAAGCTTCCCTAAAACTTTTGATAGGCCTGCTGATGTGTATCACAACAGTCCTTTGTTTCTCCAGAGGCACGGTTGCAAGATGATCACTTTGAGAGGAGAAAGTTGCCACTAGTTTCGCTAGTAACTATGTCAGAGACAGGTCTAGACTTGCTTTCCTTTGCGGAATCTGACTGGCATTTCTTCACATCATTCAACACACATGTGCATTTGCTCATCTGTCAAAGTGTGAGTTGCCTATTAGGAAAACAATCATGCAGGATTTTGGACACTGCTGGGGATCAAATCTGTGGTCCCGCTTCAGTGTAGTTAAATGTCACTTTTTGTTTTCATGAGCCATTTTTTCCACATGTGGTCATGTTTTCTTAAGTCACTGTGGTCTTGGACATCCACTTCTCTCCTTGTCTTTTAGTGAAGCTTGGCCTTTTCCAAATTCTCAAAATCACTGCGAAATCGTTAAGCATGAAGTAGCAAGGTCCCCAAAAGCACATTGCAAAAGCTCAAAGCTTTGAGACTCGTTGAACCTACTCTTAAAATCATTACAGAAAAGTGCTCTCTTCCCAACTCTATAGCTGATGCTGACTGAGTGCTGTGCCTAGAGAAACAAAGGAAGTCTTTTCAGAAACCAGTAAGCTGAGCAAGTTGAAATGATGCTGTCCACTGTGCTTCTTGGAAGTGAAATAATGGACCATAACATAGATTGTCTCAAAACTTTCATAGTGACCTTCATACTTTTAAATAAGTAATGTTGAAGGAAAATATGAAAAGTTGGCTTGGAACCCATAACTCAGTGATTAGGGTGCCGGCCATACACCATGGCTGGTGGGTTCGAACCCAGCACCAGCCTGCTAAGCAACGATCACAACAACAACAAAATGGCTGGGCATTTTGGGGGGCACCTGTAGTCCCAGCTACTTGGCAGGCTGAGGCAAAATAATCACTTAAGCCCAAGAGTTTAGGGTTGCTGTGAGCTGTGATGCCACAACACTCTACCACAGGCAACGTAGTGAGACTGTCTCAAAAAAAAAAAAAGAAAGAAAA
>NW_003852396.1:34225700-34270135 GCF_000181295.1 Otolemur garnettii
TAGCTTGCCAAACTTCTTTCTGGGCTCAGCTCCCCGTCTTTGACTTCATAGATTCTGATTCCAACCAGTTTTTCTTCCTTTGTTCAGGAGCCTCTGACCAGGGTTGCTACCAGTCGGCCATCTTCCCAGAATCCCCCACAAATGTTCTTGATGTTAAAAATCCAAAACTCAGAATGACTGATGCATCAATAACATTAAAGCCAAGAAAACAATACAGATCCATGTGTACAAGCTTAAAAAAAAATACTACATATAAAGAAGATGAATTTTAAATACCAATTCCCACAGACATTCTAAAAATATTTGAACTACAAAAATGATTTAAAAAATTCAGGGCACATGGAAATGGCGTTAAATGTAAGGAAAAGGAATAAATGAATGGTAAAGAGAAATAAGAGAATGGGGGAGGAAGGAGGACTTAAGGGATGGGAGAGGGAGAAAGAAGAGGAAAGGAGAAGAAAAGCAGATTTGGTGCAACACCAAATTTCAGAAGAGTGGGGTGATTTGTACCAAACCTTATAAAGGCAAGAGATATAATTATCTATGTTGTATAAAACATTAGTTTGATCACTTTTATTATTTAAAAACACCCAATTTATGGATATAACACAATATATTTATTCCTTATACACCCAGGCAACATTTTGGTGGGGTCTTATAAATAATGCTGCTATGAACATTCTTGTGTGTATTTTTTGGAGTATGCATTTGCACATTTCCTTGATTTAACACCCAGAAGTGTGATGTCTGAATCTTAAGAGTGATAACTTTTGGAATACAGTATGAACTATATTGCAGGATGGTTGTACCGATGTGAGAGAACTCCAAGTATGTGTGGGTCACTAAGAAAGTTTTGAGACAGACTGTGTTAGTGTCCATAATTTCACTACCACACATGAGAATTACTGTTACTCCAGATCCTTCCTGACACTTTGTATTCAGTGTTGTAAAATCTGTGCTTTTAACTTACATTTACCGTATGATGAAGACAGAATTTCATAAGTTCTTGACCCATTTGAATTATTTTCTTGAATGCCAGATGAAGACTTTTGCCCAATTATCTAATGAATTTTCTTTTTGATTTGATGTTGTGGATAAGACCTGTTTATCAGTTACTTCTTTTGGCATATATTTTCTTTCAATCTGTGGTTTCTGTTTTTATTATCTTAAAATCTGTGTTTTAATTAACAAAATATATTGATTTTATTATTGTGTTTATTTTTATCAGTGTTAATTTTTTTGTTATTATAAAAAATCTTGTTATGAACATGCTTATAAATACCACTTATGAACTACAACAAGTATTCCTCTATAGCACAGAGCCAGGAGAATTGTTAGAAAAACAGTATGCATTTTTCAATTTTATAAGTATGTGTATACTATTTATATCACTTTGTAAAAGTATGTGTAAAAACAAAGGGAAAATAACAAAAATTAAATGCTCTTAGCTTTTGTATTATTTTCAAGAGAAGTATAATAGTGATAAAGTCTTGAATATATTGCCATATTTTATCTCCTAAAATATTATCTTATGCAAAAGCTACAATGCATTATATTTTAATTATCATATGTGCTAGGATTTGAGACTGAAGACTTATTTTTCTCATATGGATATTCAGTTGACCCAACACCATTGTAATTACTGGCCTTTCTCTAGTTCTATATCTACTTGCATATCTCTCTGTCTCTGTATGTCTCTCTCTCACATTTTCTATTTTTATAAAACTTTATATAATGTTCTCTCTCCTCTCTCTACATATAATGTACTCTCTCTCTCTCTCTTATGTATACATATATATATATACACACACACAGATATAGATGGTAGGGTGGTGAGATTGCTGCTGTGACCAATATAAATGTAAACAAATAATTCTTAGGACTATCATATCTCTTAGTCGGAATTCATAGATGAGAGAAGATATTTAGCTTTGAAACTATTTTGGTTTTGTAGTTTTAGCCTTGCTTAAAGAGCTGATAAATACAAAAACAATCTTGAAAGCCCCAAAGGATATTTTCCTTCAGCCACAGCCCTCTGAGACACCAAATTGTGAAGACCCAATCAGGTAAATGCTCAAATAACAGTGAAATGCCATGTCACAGCAGAATCAGATTGTTGTGGAATTCTTTACGCTCAGGGTTGTCAGTCATGCATACTAGTCTGGCCTCTGCTATCACTGAGGTGAGTCTGGGTAATATACCAAAACTCATTTTTTCCTAAAATGAGAAGTTTTAGGACAGGAAATACAAGCATTCCAGATGTGCTTGATGAAAAGTTTAGTATTTCTTCTTGACTCCAACTAAGATAAATGATCATTCATTTGGGGAGTAAGGAGAGAAGGATTTTCCTAACCATGAAATAAATTTACAACTATCTCATAATCTATTGGAGATAGAGAAGTCCAGGCAGTAGCGGGTTCAAATGGAAAGAAAACATTTTTTGTACCTTATTTAATGAGTACCTATACACAGAATTGTTTCCAGTGGGCATGATCTTTGTGCAGAAAAGGAAAGCCACCTAGACTTGAATCCTAGAAGATGTTGAGAGAAATTGCTAGATGCTTCCTTAGGGAAGTCTTTCCCTGCAACTCTACTACCAGTTACCATATAGCATCTGTGCAAACAACTCCAGAGACAGGAATCCACCTCCTTCCCAGATATGTTTTTTCTCTGTAGAGAGCTCCATTAGCTAGAGATCACTTTTTTATACCCTTACACATTTGTTTTCTCTCTTCCTTAAGATGCAATTAAAAATAAGATTGCTCTTTCTCCTACTTGAAAATTAGCTTCTTTCTGTATCATCATGACTTGTTTAAACTAGTTATGCCCAGCTATGCAACTGTTTCTCAGTGTTAGAATCAGTCAGTTAAAACAACAGATATGGATTGATTAAACACATAGCTATTACAAAAAACAATTGAATTTGGATCTTGGTTCTACTAGTTTTAAATTTAAGCATCTTATTGAGTCGCTATGCACTCCATTTCCTCATCTATAAAATGAAGACAATAACAAATTGTTCATGATGTTATTTTAAGTTTGAATACAGGAATCAACCTTCATTAGAATAGTAGCTTCACAACTGGAGAGGATTTTGTTTGTCTGTTTCACTAATGTATTGGAAGAAACTACAATAGTAGCTGACATGTAGAAGATAATTAATAAATGTATGTTCAATTTTGTTTTAACATATAATCTAATAATTATCATAATAGATAACATGCATTGTTTACTTACTAGTGCCATGTGCCAGTTGGAAGATTAATTCTCACTTACCCTTTTTAAACACTTCTGTGTTATGTAGTATTATCATTTCCCTTTAAAAGTTATGATAACTATACAAGTAAAGATTTAGGACTTGCTCAAGTCTATTTAGCTAGTTAGTGTTGGAAACAAGGGAAATGAGATTTAACCAATAGAGTCTGAGTGGCCATGTCTCTATAGCAAGTATGCAATAAAACTCTGTTCCCACTATATTTTTAGAGAGCAGTTTTCCTTGTAGTAAATGTATTCTATCTTTACAAACCGCTCACTAATAGAATTCACGTGCATCTTTGAGAATCATCTGGAAGGAAGGATGTAGAGAATTATTTTTTTCTTTTGACTAAAGTGAGGTAAAGACCTGGCTCTGAGTTGTCTAACTGTGTGCCTGTTTATGACTTAATAGCTATGTATTGATTGTTATATGGTGTTGATGCTTGGGAGAATATAAGATTTTTCTGTGATGGATGATCAATTTTGGTTTATAAAACACTGTGAAGAACTAAAAATTTTTACAGTTCCTGATATTCTAGTATCCAGTTTTTTTTTTTCCTTCCAGTCTATGGGTCTGGTATCCTCTGGCTAGAAAAAGCAGGAGGGTTATGCAAGGGATCCTTCCACGTGGACCAGTTCTCTTTGCAGAAGTTCCAATGGCCACTTGCTTAGTTACCTAGAGTTAGCAGGAGACGTCTAGGAATTTAGCAGCAAGAGATTTCCCTGGATTTAATTCCAAATGTAAGAGATATTTCTATATATTTTCCGGTGTAAAACATGAAAATATATTTTAATCTCTTGAAAACTATAGAAATTATCATTTACTTTCTAAAATTTTCTTCACAATCTTCCAAAATAGTTTTCAAAATTCCATATTATCTTTCTACCCCAAATGTGCACAAGGACACTTGAGATGGAGCAAGACTAAGCAACTCCATTTGATTTTACATATAGTAAGTTTGACCTCATGAAATGCTATATTTTGAGATAGGACATAATAGTAATAATAATGATCATGGCTAATATTTATTAAGTATTACTATGCACAGTTTTAACACATTCTATAAATTATCTTGTTAATAATCTTGACAACTTTCTAGTGCAATTATTATCTCATTTTAGATTGAGAAAACTGAAGCATAATGTGGTTAAACAATATGCAAATATCATACATTAGATGAAAACTAGAGGTGAAATAGGAAGCTGCTCTGGAGTAGCTCTGGAGTTTCAGAGTAATTTAATCACCACTTCTCATTTCAAGGATATTGCAAAAGTCACTTTTTTTGTATTTTTTGCATTTGGTTTCCAAGTTCTCTACCCACTGCTGATTTAATTTATCTTCTAGGACACTGCCACCATACAAAAGTGTAAGATGCACACCCTCTGTAAAACATTATGTCTGGGGCCAACAGCTCCTGCCTGAGCCCACCATTCTTTATCCTGAATGGTGTTCCTGGACTGGAAGCCACACACACCTGGCTCTCCTTGCCATTCTGCTTCATGTACATCATTGCTGTCCTGGGAAACTGTGGGCTCCTCTACCTCATCAGCCATGAGCAGGCCCTACACCGGCCCATGTACTACTTCCTGGCCCTGCTCTCCTTCACTGACGTCACCTTGTGCACCACCACGGTACCCAATATGCTGTGCATATTCTGGTTTGACCTCAAGGAGATCGAATTTAATGCTTGCCTGACCCAGATGTTTTTTGTCCATATGTTGACTGGAATGGAGTCTGGGGTGCTCATGCTCATGGCCCTGGACCGCTATGTGGCCATTTGCTACCCCTTACACTATGGCACCATCCTCACCAACCCTGTCATCGCCAAGGCTGGTTTTGCTGCCTTCTTGAGGAGTGTGATGCTCATCATCCCATTCACCTTTCTTACTAAGCGCCTGCCCTATTGTCAGGGCAACTCCATCCCCCACACCTACTGTGACCACATGTCTGTGGCCAAGATATCCCGTGGCAATTTCAAGGTCAATTCTATCTATGGTCTGATGGTTGCTCTCCTGATTGGGGTTTTTGACATGTGCTGTATCTCTGTGTCTTACACTATTATCTTGCGGGCAGTTGTGAGCCTATCATCAGTAGATGCTCGCCACAAAGCCTTTAGCACCTGTACTGCTCATATCTGTGCCATTGTGATCACCTATGTTCCTGCTTTTTTTACTTTTTTTACTCATCGATTTGGAGGACACAATATCCCCCACGACATACATATCATTGTGGCCAACCTTTATTTACTACTGCCACCTACCTTGAACCCAATTGTTTATGGAGTCAAGACTAAGCAGATTCGTGAAGGTGTAATCAAATTTTTACTTGGAGATAAGGTTGGCTTTACCTAGGATAATTGAATCTTAAAATAGATATATTACTTGGATGGGAGAAAAATAGTGAAGAAGAAATTCATAAAAGCTATGAGTGAAATGCAATTAAAAATGTGAGCCAGTCTAATATGTACATTTTCTAAAGTCTTTGCAAATACATAGTATAAAATGATTTCCTTGTGGGCAAGATCTGTCAAAGTAGAGAAAGCAAAATAAAGAAATGACATATCCATTCCTTAAAAAGTTTATGTTTTTCATCGCGTTCATACATTCATATGTGTAGTGAGAACAATAAGGTAAGAAAAAAAGGAATGTAGGCCTGGTGACATATGCATTGTGTGTAAGAAAAAGAGGCTTTAGCAACATGGAACAACTATGTCTTCTCCACAAAGAACATACTCTACTCAGATTAAGCACATTGTTGCCACAAGGTAACGTGGGCCCAGTGTTGTAATATTTTCCAGTATTTTTAAGACAGGCTAGATTTGATTATTTTATGGAATCTCTGAGTTCAAATTGTTGCCTAAGTATCTTTTAAAATATCCTGTAATTCATTCAGAAGGTCTAAGAGTTCTATTTTTTCCATGTTATCAACTGGGACCACCATTTAAAATGTATCTACAGATATAATGCATCTAAAAAATAAAAATTTTAGGTTACTACCAAGCAGGAAAAACATTAAGTTGCTAATATATGTTATAATTTATTCATCAAATCAATCATTAATTTTTGAGACACTACTTAACATTATTGGTCATATCTTTGATTTAATGAAAAAAGGCATAGTTGAATACAACATACTTCCTGACATCAGGATACTTTAGAACCTAGACTCTAGGTTTCAGAAATACATGAAAAGAAACAGATACAATAAAAAGAAGAAGTAATAAAAAATTAATTCAATAGGATTGCTGAATAAAATGGCAGGACTCCTTTTAGTTCTTTGATGTATCTCCATACCACTTTCCTTAGAGGTTGCATCAGCTTATAGTTCCATCAACAATGTACCGTATAACTATTCCTTTCTCTGTGTATCCTTGCCAGAACTTGTCAACTTGGGAGTTTTTGATAAGAGCCATTCTCACTGGAGTTAGGTTATATCTCAATGTGGTTATGATTTATATTTCCCGGATGAATAGAAATAGAATTGAACATTTTTCATGTGTTTGTTAACTATTGGACTATCTTCATTTGAAAAATTTCTGTTCATGTCTTTTTGACCACTTTTCAATAGAGTTGTTTAAATTTTCCTTGCTGATTTGCTTGAGTTCTTTCAGGATATTAGCCCTTTATTGGGTGTATAGCATGCAAATATTTTCTCCCATTGTGTGGATTGTCTGTTTACTCTATTGATCATGTCCTTGGCTATGCAGAAACTTCTTAATTGATCAGGTCTTATTTTTTTTATTCTTTTTCTTGCTATCATTGCTTTTAGGGTCTTCATAATTTTTTTTCCCTAGGCTGATATCTATCTGTAAAGGTTCTTCTAATATTTTCTTTTAGAATTCTTATAGTTTCCTGCCTTAGGATATTATGAGAATTTCGTGATCTTTTATGCATCGTGAGTTAAGTTTTGCTATACTCAAATGTTTATAGCAGCCCAGTTCCCAATCACAAGCATGTGGAAATAACCCAAATGCCCATCAATACATAAGTATATTAATAAAATGTGGTATATGTATACTATGGAGTACTACTCATCCATAAGAAAAATGGTTATCCAGTATCTTTTATAACAACCTGGATGGAACTGGAGACATTCTTCTGAATGAATTGTCATAAGAATCGAAAAACAAACACTATATGTACTAAATACCAAATTGGAACTAGTTGATCACCACTTATTTGCATATATATAACTCAACAGGACTCAAGTGGGTGGGAGGTGGGAAAAGGAATTGTGTAATTCACACTCAATGGGTATAATGCGTACATTCTGGGTGAAGGACTCACTTATTACTTTCTTTGAACTGAAATACACAAAAAGCAAATTATGTAGCCAAAACATGTGTACCCCTGTCACATTCTGGAAAAAAAAAAAAAAAGACAAGACAATGCTGGATATGGGAAAGGTAGTGCCTGCATCTCTTAACCATGTCTCTCACTGGGCAGAGTTCTGTCACAGTCACTTTTATCTGTAGGCAAGGCAGATCACCTAAACTGCAATCATATTTGCCTATGTTAATCTTAGGGGAATAAAGTCACACATGTTGGGCCAAAAAAAAAAATAAATGCAGTGTGGAGGAAGAAAAAAAATTAGTAGGAAAAAGTTGGGGGAAATAGAAGTTTTAGATTCCATTTATCTCAAGATTTAAAGCCTCTATTTTTTTTTATTTATAGCCACTAGATTTAGACAGCATTCCTTAGATGATTTTCCCAGAAGAATGCCTAATACTAGTTTCTTGTGATTCCTTTTACAGACAATTTATGCATGTTTCTCCATTTCTATTAAAAGCTGCAGAGCATTGCATTATATAGTACACAACAATTAATTTTAAGTAGTGTTCAACTGAGGGTTAATTTTTTTGTCAATAAATAAGAAAATTACATTTTAGTGATTACAGAGACTTTTCCTCCAAATGCAAAATTTGGGTGACAGTAAACTATTCACTGCGGTAGAATCAGTGTTTTCTTATGTCTCAGAACAATTCCAAGAACATAGCATGTGCTGAAGAAATATTTGTTGAATGGATGGATGAATAACTACTAGTGTATAAAATTGGAGTTCATACATCAACTGAAAGGTGTGTAGACTGAAATTAAAAGCAGTTACAGAAATTATTTCTACATCATCAATAACAAAGATATAGCAGGCTATGAAGGAAGTTTGAGAGATCTTCTACAATGCAGTGTAACTGAAAATTAAGGGTTAACTTGAAGTAATACCTTCATGCAGTTATCTCAGAAATATAGTTGTCCTATAGCACATGTCCATGAAAAATCGTCACTGTTAAGTACTCATGTTCATTGATATTGGTAGTATTTTTGAGCTGGTGAATCAGGGCACTTGTCACCCCATGTAATGTATCAGACTAGGGTACAAATCCTTGGGGCATGCCAGGGAAGATATTGATTTTCAATTAATTATGGGATAGAAGGAAGACTTCATGAATACTGAGTAGTCAAGTCTTCTGCATGACACACTGTGTCAGGAGTGTCAGTGTGATTTAAATCCTAGCCTCCTAAACTTGCTAGGACAGAGCTAGTATTCCCTCAAATAATGGATATAAAGTGGTGGAATAAAGTTTAAAGCTATTAGACTATCTTCCTTTGAAAAGTTTCTGTTCATGTCTTCTATACACTTTTTTTTGTTTGTTTGTTTGTTTTGTAGTTTTTGGCCAGGGCTGGGTTTGAACCTGCCACCTCCAGCATAATGGGGCCAGTGTCCTACTCCTTTGAGCCACAGGCGCCGCCCCTTTTACACATTTTTAAATATGGGGTTGTTTGATTTTCTCTCACTATTTTGTTTGAGTTTTTGGTAAATTCCAGTTATCAGTTGTTTATTAGATGTATATCATGGAAATATTTCTTTGCGTTTTGTAGCTTGTCTGTTTATTTTGTTGTTTATTTCCTCAACTGTGCAGAAACTTTTTAATTTGATGGGGTACCACTTGTTCCTTTGTTGTTATTGTTGTTGCTCTGATTGTATTGGAACCTTCTTCATAAACTCCTTCTGTAGGCCACTATCTATAAAGGTTTTTCCAACACTTTCTCTTGAAATCTCATGGTTTCATGCCTTAAATTTAAGATCTTTATCCATTGTGAACTAATTTTTGTGAGTGATGAGAAGTGCATATCTTGGTTCAGACTACTGGGTTTTCCCATCACTATTTGTTGAATACAGATTCTTCTCACCCATGTGTGGTTTTGCCTGCTTCATCAAAGATTGGATAGGAGTAAAGGGTGGTTTCATCTCAATTACTTCTGATCCAGAAGTCTATGTCTCTGTTTTTGTGCCAGTACCATGGTATTTAGTTACTATGGCCTTTTTAGTATAGCTTGAAGTGTGGTCAAGTGCTGCCTCACAATTTGTTTTGTTACATAACTGGTATTGGAAATTCAGGGTCTAATGGCCAATAAACATATGAAAAATTGTTCAATATCTCTAATTATCAGGAAATGCAAATCAAAACCAAAAAGAATTATTACCTAACTCTAGTGAGAATAGCTTATATCAGAAAGTCCTAAAGCAAAAGATGCTAGTGTGGATGTGGAGAGAAAGAAACAATTATTTACTTTTGGTAGGACTGCAAACTACTACATCCTCTATGGATAGTAATATACAAGTATTTCAAAGAACTAAAAGTCGATCTACCTTTGATGCAGGAATTCCAAATGCTACCAGGCAATCACCCAAAGGAAAAAAAACACATTTTATCAAAAAGACACTTACACTTGAATGTTTATAACAACACAATTCACAATTGCAAATATGTGAAAACAAGCCAAGTCCCCATAAATTTGTGAATGGATTAATAAATTGTTATATAAGTACACTGTATGAAACTATTCAGCTTTAAGAAAAAATGGCAATCTAGTGTACTGTATAACAACCTGGATTGAACTGCAGACCATTCTACTAAGTGAAGTCTTACAAGAATGGGAAAAACAAATACCACATGTACTCAGCAATAAATTGAAAATGGTCAATTAATACTTCTGTGCACATATGGAATAAAAAGTCCTGGAGAGATCAAGTTAATTCACACTTAACTGGTAAAATGCATACATTCTGGATAAAGGGAACACTTATAAAATTGACTTAAAATGTACAAAAGCAAATTATGTAACCAAAATATGTATACTCCAGCAATACTCTGAAATAAAATTCAACTAAAATAAATAAATATAAATTTAGAAGCCAATTTTCTAGCCATCCTTACTGTCTTTGATCCCTGTTCATGTTTATTCCGGGAAGGGACTGGTAGTTTAATGTAACTTAAAGTCCCACAGTACAAAAATCAGGGGGCTTCTCCTACAATCTGGTAGCTAGGTCCACAAAACACCTATATACTACCAAAGAATACAATGGATTGGGGAATATGCACACTACTGCAACTACTCATTTTTCTATATGTGTCTTCCAGTAAATGAACTCCAATAGCTTGGTAAGTATGGTATTTGGCACAAACGATCGGTGAGTTAAGCATCTGGTAATTCTTTTGTGTACTTTACAAAAGTGAACCAAGGAAGTAAAGATCAAATAACCACAATAGCGCTAAGAAAAGTCTGTATGAAGTGACAGGAACAGCCAAATCCAAGGCATGAAATGGGGGTGATGGTTAATAGTTTGTTGTCCAGTTTGTGGGATTTCTCAGTAATAGTGTATCTCTCGTAAACAGAAACAATTCATAGAATTTTGAAGTTGTTTTTAGTGGGACTAGAGGGAGATGGCCCAGAGGAGACAGATTCTACTGAGGGACAGGCTAAAAAGTAGGACCTAGATGAAAGGGGAGGAAAGGGGAGGGGGAAGACAACACTGTGCAAACGACAATACGATTTACCATCCCAGGGCTACCTGAAAGCCCAGACTTCCCCACTACACTTGTGCATGGACCTTTGATGGCTCATTGGCTTTTGTAGTGTTTTATATTTAATGTGCAGCCCAAGACAACTCTTTGATAAGTATTCACAGGCAGACACGAGTTGTGGTTGGAGGCCTCTAAAAGGACATGCAGCACAGACACCATGAGAAAGAATGTCTTGGCTCTTAATGAAGTATTGGGCTGCTGCATTTAGGTCATCTGCTGTTAGATTCAGGGGGGGATATTAGATCTCTCTACATGACTCCAGAATGCAATATGCTACAGGGAACCTGAAAATCTGCTACTGCTCAAGATTCTGATGTGTCACCAATTAACATGGTTTTAGAAGATTTGGTGTTTGCACTGTCCAACCATTTCCTCTTATTTAATCCACAGTGGAATACGTCAAAAGGCCTTGGAGACCTGCTCTGCACTGTTCAATATCACTCTTACATGCCATAGAATTAGTATAATTTTTATATTCTCTCTTTTTAAAAGCAATACTGTACATTTCCAATGCCATTTTCCAGTCTCTACTACTGTACATCAATGCTAGCATCTTTGAAGAGTTTAATACTGCTAAGCAAAAAGTCAAGCTCAGTGTAGGGGGTTTGGGCATGATCAGAGTGAAGACTAATAATGGAAGGTGGTAGCCATGGATCGCATGGTTTAGAAATTAGTCACAGAAGGATTAATTATTATTATTTCTGTTATAAAAACAGCTTTTCCAATGTCTTAGTTAGGGATATAAGCATGCCCATCACTTGAATAGCCATTCATGGTACCTATTCGATAGATTTGTACCACTCCCCCACGCCCTTCTCCCTTCTTGATTTCTTTCCATTTTTACTTCTCTCTGTGCCCATAGGTACATCAATTAGTTCCAAAGTGTTAGAGATTACCTGTGATGTTTTTTTTTTTCCATTTCTGAGATACTTCACTTAGAATAATGGTCTACAGTCCCATCCACATTGCTTCAAAAGACATTATTTCATTTTTTAATGGCTGAGTAGTAACTGTACATGGTGTGTGTGTGTTCATTTGTGCATGTGTGTATATATATAGTATGACCGTGATGGATAGATATTATAATCTCTTAATCCACTCATGGATTTATGAGAACTAGAGTTCATGCCACATCTTCCCAATTGCAAATTGTGAAGCAATAAACATTTGAGTGCAGGTGTCTTTTTGATAAAGTGACTTATTTTCTATTGGGTAGATACTCAGTTGTGGGATTCCTTGATCAAATTTTAGTAGAAAAATTTTAAAAAATTGAAAAAAGGAAACAGTATGTTAGTTCTGAGACTAGATTATAAAATGCTGTAGATTCTACCTCTTCCCTCTCTTCTTCTTTCTCCCTTCTTCACTCTCAGTTCTCTCACTTTTGGAGAAGCAATGTCATGTGCGCACCTACGAAGGGGCTCACTAGGTACAGAAATGAAGCTTATTTCAACTGCCACATGATTGAGCTTTATAGGACACTGTCTAGCCAAGATCAAGTCTTCAGTGAATACAGGCAGGGCAAATAGCTTAATCAAAACCTCTTGAGAATCCTTGAGCTATGCCTACTCAGTTAAAACTTTGCCAGATTCCTGACCCTTAGGAAATGTGTGAAATCATAAATGCTTCTTGTTTAAAACTGACAAATTCCGGAGCAATTGTTAATCAATAACATATAATTAACTTTTTATGTTAACTATATTTTAACTATTTTTAAAAGATACCATCTCCATTAATTAAAAAAGTACTTTATTACAGAGAAGTTGACAAAGTCTTCTTCTTATAACTGACTTCCATTCTCCAGATTATTTTCCCAGAATAAAGACCTAACACCAGTTTCTTATGATTTGTTCTAGAGCCAGTTCACACGTCTCTTTATTTCTTTTAAAAGTTGCATATCAAAAGTGGAATATCATCAAGTTACTTCTGTTTGTTTGTTTGTTTGTTTTGTAAGATAGCTTTATTTAGACAGATAAAGGCAAACAGAAAAAGTTCTCTGTTTTAGGACAGTGCAGCCTGGTATGATGCCAGTTCTCAGAGGAGAGGAAATTGTTTAGGAAGAGGGAGGTATTTGGGCAAAGAGCAAAGTTTCTTGAATCTTCAGGGAAAGTGATGCTAAATTCTTCAGTACAGAGGAAATTAACAATGGCATGCCACCCATTGAAGGAAAGAGCTGTAGATTTAAAGCATAAAACAAAATTTAGTCTCTCTAACATCACACATTATCTTTACTTTTTCCCATTCCCTGGGAACACCATTATAAGAAACAAGTTTCCCAGAACACAATCTGAACTAGAGAGTTTATGCAAACTCTTGTGAAGTGGAATTTGAGATCTTCAGCAAATTCTGAGTGAAGAAATAATGTCCAGATTAAAGGCCCTTGGGGATGTGGAAGCCCAAAAGTATTCTTATAAAGGACAGATTATATATAAGATGTAAAATTATTTTTCAGAGTTAGTTTTTTTGTCAATAAATAAGAAAATGATGTTTTATTGGTTACAGAGACTTTTGCATGGAATAAAGAAGTTGGGCTAAGTAAAGAAATCACTATAGCAGGATCATTGTTTTGCTATCACCTAGAACAACTCCAAGAACATAATAGGTGCTAAAGAAATATTTGTTGGATGGATGAGTGAATACCTACTTATCTTTAGAATAGGAGTTTAACTGGAAAGTTGTGCAGACTGAATTTTAAAAAAATATGGAAAATATTTTCTGCAACATCAATTACTAGGATACAGTAGGCTCTGAGGGAAGTTTGAGAGATCTTCTGTAATACAGTGTGAATGGAAATTAAGAGCTAACTTAAAATGTTCTCTCCATGCAGTTCTCCCAGAAATATAGTTGTCTTATAACACATCTCTTTTTTCTTTTCTTTTTTTCTTTTTTTTTTTGCATTTTTTGGCTGGGGCTGGGTTTGAACCCGCCACCTCCAGCACATGGGGCTGGTGCCCTACTCCTCTGAGCCACAGGCACCGCCCTTGTCTTATAACATACCTCAGCAGAAAATTATCAGTTAAGTGCTCAAGTTTATTGGTATTATTTTTAGCTGGAGAATAAGGGCACTTGTTAGCTATGCTACATTAAAAAAATAATAATAGTAACTTGGCTACAAACTTGGGGCATTCCAGGGAAGAGATTGATTTTCATCCAGTCATGAATATTGATTGGTCAAGTCTTTCACATGCCACACCCAGGTACCAGCATGATTTCAATCACAGCCTCCTGAACACACTAGGAATGGGGCTACTATTGCCCCCAAACAAGAAATGCAAAGTGGAGAATAAAGATAGAAGCTAATATTCTAGCCTACCTTACTGGCTGGGGTCTTAGTCCATGCTTATTCCAGGAAAGGGCCTGGTGCTTTCATGGATCTCAAAGCCCCACAGTACAAAAATTAGTGATCTCCCAGAATCTGATACCTAGCTCCACAAAATACCTGTATGCTGCCACAGAACATTATGGATGGAGGAATATCACTACTACTGCAGCTATTCATCTCTCCACAAGTGTCTTCCAGCAAATGCACTTCCAACAGGCTGGCAAGCATGCCATCTGGCACGATTGGGTCATGAAATAAGTAAGCATCTGGTAATTCAGCTGTGTGCTTTGCACAAGAGAGTGGAGATCAAACAGTCACCATAGAAGTAAAAATAGTCTTCTAGAAATGATAAGAACAGCCAAATCCAAGGCCTGAAATTGGGGTGAAGGCCAATAATTTGTTGTCCAATTTGTTAGACTTCCCAATAGTGGTTCTCTCACAAATAAAAATTATGTGTAGTATTCTGTGATTGTTTTTACTGACTTTGGAGGGAGCAGCCATAATGAGGCAGATTATACTGAAGTACAGACTACAGTAGGAGCTAGTTATGAGGAAGGAGGTAGACTCCATTGTGAGGGAGACAATAAAATTTATAGGGCAACAGCTACACCACTATGCAATAGATAAGTGCAACAAAACTACACCTGTACTACCTATATTACAAATATAAAAATAAAATAAATATTCAAAAGCCTGAAAGAGACTCCTAATGAAATCATTGTATATTTCTTGGCCATAGCAAGCTAAAACAAATAAGTGAATCACGACACTTGTAGAAAGAGGTGAAGAGTCATCCTTGGAGAACTGAGGATGCTGAGCCTTAAAGTGCCCACATGTGGACACCTGACTGTGATTTCTCCTTCTTCCATTAGCCCTGAAGTTGATAACTTCAAGGGGAAGCAAGTGAATCCACTGAACTAGCATTTAAGCTTCCTTTACCTTCATTAATGTCTTGACCCCTTAAAGTCAAATGTGCTAGGATTTATCATCCTCCTAACCCTGTTTTATGGAGAAAAAATACTCTAGAATGCAGAGACCCTTCCATTCACTGCTTGAGAGATTAGTGCTCAAGTATTTATCACTTAATATACTGTATGCAGAAGATATTGAGGGAAAATGTGAATTATCTGAAAGATGAAGACAATGAGCACTGAATTTTACTCTGACTCTATGAGATTATGATCATTAAAAATACTTACTCTACGAATACAACCCTAAGAGAATTTTATGCCACAGGTTCCACTAACAACTTGTATGTTAATTCAGACACATGAAATTCCAACTGTGGACCCCACTGCATGCCAGTTCAAGCATCGAAAAGATACCTCTTTAATGCCAGAATATCCAGATGGTATTAATTATTATAATGTTCCTTATGCTTGGCAGAGGCTGGGGACAAAAATATACTGAAAAGACTGACACAGACACGTTGTACACCCAGTGCCTTATTTTCTGAATAAAGCCATTTCCTAAAAATTGCACTATAGGAGAGGTCATAGCGTCTACTCTTTAACCTCTGCCATGTCATTTTCCTTGTCAGTTATCAGATTCTCAGTTTTATATACATAAATGGCCTGGGATCCTGATAAAAATCGAGCATGAAAACTCGAGGCCACACTTTGGGAAAAGTGATTAGACTGATAACTAAGGCTTAACCTTTCAGAACCTTTGCAAGTTGCCCCCCTGCAGAGAGGCTGTTTGTTTCCTACAGTATACCTTGGAAACTGGCTGCAGGTGACTCATAAATTCAACCAGCACTGGAGGAGTGTTGAGAGAAGGGCTCTCAGTTTGTTATGGCAGTAGAGCATTTAGCTTGGTGCTATTCTTTCCATGTTGCCCAGATGAACCTATGTCCACATATAAAAGGGAGAATTGTGAGCCTCTTTACACCAAGCACTCTGCTGTGCTGCTTATGTAAACCTGCTTAACCATGATCCTAATCCGTGTTGGACTAAACTCAAGGCACATGAGCACAGACACCTTTAGGAAGGATGTCTGGGCTCTTAGTTCTGACATGAAGTATTGGGAAGCTATACCCAGGTCACACTGCTATTGGATACAGGAGTAGAGATGACCGGACTCTCTACATGATTCCAGAATGCAACATGAAACAGAGGACCTGAAAATCTGCTACAGTTCAATTCTCTGAAATGTTACTAATTAACATAGTTTTAGAAGATTTGATGTATGAACTGTCTGACCATTTCCTATCATTTAATACATACTAGGACATGTCAGAAGGTCTTGGAGCCCTCCTGCTCTCTGCTATTCAGTATCACTTTCACATGCCATAGAATTAGTGTTATTTTAAAGCTGTTTCTGAAGATGATACCATACAGTTCCAGTTATAGCATCTATTAATAGGTGCTATGATTGTGGCTAAAACAAACATATTTGAGAAATTTTATGTCACAGAGCCAAAAGTAAAGCTCAATCGTAGGGTTTTTAGTATTTAGTATATGTGCTGCTGAAGTGAGCACAATTGTAGGGTTTTTGAGCGTGATGAGAGTGAAGACAAATAATGGAAAATGGCAGCCATGGATCCATTGGCTTAGAAATACAGTCACAGGAGAATTAGCTATTTTCATTCAAATGAAGAAGCTTTCAGACACCAGAGATTAATGGTCCTGTGAGAGACCAGCTGGGAGTGGGAAGATGGATACGACACAAATATAAATTTTATTTTGTATGCGTGGCAAACAGAATGAAGTCAGATGGGGAGACACTGCAGCAATCCAAGCCTAAGAACAGCCACAGGTGATGGTTACGACAGCTGATGCTGCTCAAGGCCAGGTTGTGGGATTGAGGCACTGGAAATGAAGGACAGGAGCTCTGGTAAACAGTGACAAACCTGAGCAGGGCTGGGTCTTTGAAAAGAGGAACCTGAGATTTTGTAGCAGAGGCATAAGTGGATGTTGTTTGAATCTACATATTTGGTAGGGGTAATATCTCCTCAATTATTTATTTACAATTTCAGTTTTCCTAAAAGCATAGGTCAAATGAGGTGCTTTAAAATAAGTTATATCTTTTTTTATCTATCCATGATTTTTGGAGTAAATGTCTACAAAAATTGTAAAAGAATGTTTAAAGGGAAGACATACCCTTAACTCCAATTTACCACACCAGCCCCTTAATAGGAAGAAGAAGAAGATAATGAAATAGGGAACAAGAGTTTAATTTTCTAATTTATTCATTTTTAGAAACCTCCTCTGTGATCCCTGAAAGACATGGTTACTAACTTTCTCAAAGCTCTTGTTCCATAGCATTATAAGAGAAGAATAATTGCTTCTTTCATTTCATATTCCATATATCAAAATAGTATTATTTCTAGAATGCAAATTAAAGAGTCAGTTCATATCTTAAACATACTTAGTGTCATTATTAACTTTAAGCTAAATCATCTCAATATTTTATCATTTATTTGCCTAAATGTCTGAGATTTTAGTGCACCTTAGCGGAATTAAATTAGTGATTGTTGATGTTTGACTGAATCATCTTTTCAAGACTAACTTATAATTGCCTTTATATTTTCCTGAGTGCTGCTCCATGTTTATTTTACTTTTTAAATTTGATTTTATTTGAGTTTTTAAATGGTTTGATAATTTGCTTCCTTTCAGATCCCAAAGGAACAGAGAAGGGATGTACCCTTCAAATGACACCAAGTTCCACTCTTCCTCTTTCCTCCTGCTGGGGCTTCCAGGCCTTCAGGATATGCACACTTGGATTGGGTTTCCTTTTTTCTCTGTGTATCTGATTGCCTTTGTGGGCAATATGATTATCTTGTATGTAATCAAGACCGAACACAGCCTTCATCAGCCCATGTTCTACTTCTTAGCTATGTTAGCTTTCATTGATCTGGGCCTGTCCACAGCCACTATTCCCAAAATGTTGTGCATATTCTGGTTTAATTTAAGAGAGATTAGCTTTGGGGACTGTCTTACCCAGATGCTCTTCATTCACATTTTCACTGGTATGGAGTCTGTTGTGTTGGTAACCATGGCCTTTGATCGCTACACTGCCATCTGCAATCCTCTGCGGTATAATCTTATTTTCACCAACCAAACTATCTCTTTTGTCCTTGGGGTAGTGTCTGGGGTCATTTTTATTACAGATATTCCTATGGTATTTCTCATCTTAAGGCTTCCCTTCTGTGGACACCATATAATCCCCCACACATACTGTGAGCACATGGGAATTGCTAGGCTGGCCTGTGCCAGCATAAAGGTAAACATGATATATGGATTATTTCTTATATCAATGGTGCTTATAGGTGTGTTTCTGATTGCTGTCTCATATCTGAAGATTCTCCAAGCTGTCTTCCGCCTTCCTTCTCAGGAAGCCAGACTCAAGGCACTTAACACGTGTGGCTCCCACATCTGTGTCATCCTAGCCTTCTTCACTCCAGCATTCTTCTCCTTCATGACCCATCGCTTTGGTAGGAATGTTCCCGTATACATTCACATTCTCCTGGCCAATCTGTATGTTGTAGTTCCACCTGCCCTCAATCCTGTCATTTACGGGGTGAGAACTAAGCAGATTCGGGAACGAGTTTTGAGCCTCTTCAAAAGAATCTGACATAAACCACCTCAGAGAAAAGCATCTCATTCTAGCGAAAAGGGCTATGATTTTAGCTACAGAATCTAGCAAAAGAAAGAAAGACTTTGATTTTAATGATCTACATTTATAATTTCCCTAACAATACACAGTGTGTATGTGCAATGTGATTAATGTCATAAAGTCGCTGTGAAAATGTATGGAATAACTAAGATTTGATACTACTTATTTAAAAGGTTTTATTGTACCCATGGGGTACAGTGTACACTATTCTGATGATGGGTACACTAAAATCCCTGGCTTTAGCATTATGTAAATCATCCATATAGCTCAACACACTTGCACTCCTTAAACTTATTGAAATTAAAAACAAGTTTTATTAAGATTACTTTTTTGTTTTTCCTATCTAACCTTTACACATTAGGTTTGACAGATAGAATTATGTGGAGTACAATATTTCTTTTCCTTTGCAGATAGTTAACTCTGTTGACAACATTATCATATTTTTGTAAAATACATATATGTACATATATACATATAAAATTGGGGTAGTGTTTAGGATCATTTTTATTACAAATATTTCTATGGATCTTAAGCCCCCAATATTTAGTGGGAGATTCTCTCATCCCTTCTGTAATACCTTAATTGTTTTGTTTATGATAGTTATTCTATTTCATTTTTATTAATTTTCTATGCTTTAATTATTTTCTATTAAATATTACAGTGACAAAGGTGTTTAAGTTACATGAATTGTTTTTGTACACTTTGAGTCAAAGTTACAAGCACGCCCTTCACGAGGACAGTGTGCTTTGTACCAGTTAGGCATGTATTTTCCCTCCTATCATGCTGCCTTTTACCTGCCATCTTTCTGTTCAGTTTTACTAGCAAATGTATAGTTGGATGTTGATCAATTAGTTCCAATTTCATGGTGGTTACATATGGTGTTTTTTTTTCTTCCATTCTTGTAGTACTCTGCTTAGAAGAATCATCTGCCATTCCATACAGGTTGTTACAAAAGACATTAGTTCCCATTATTCCATTTTATGGCTCAGTAATACTCCATCGTATATGTATATGTGTGTGTATATCACATTTTATTAATTCACTCAAATATTGATGAGCACTGTCTTGAGTCCACCTGTTTGCAATTGTAAACTGTGCTGCAATAAACATTCAATTGATTTTTGATTAAATGAACTTTTTTCCTTTGGGTAAATACCCAATAATGGGATTGCAGAATAAAATGGTAGGTTTATCTTTAGTTCTTTGAGGTATCACTATATGACTTTATATCACAAACTGATAAACCCTGGGAATATATATATATATGTGTGTGTGTGTGTAATATATATTATATTTAAGGGCCTCTTAAGTAGAAGAATTTGAGGAATTTTCCTATAACTCTATGTGGAATATTTCTGGGCTCATTACATCAATGGAGCTCTTTCCATAAGTGACTAAATGTTCAAAGTAAATTAATCTGGTATCTGCAGATGTGTGTATATGAAATTTTGATCACACACACACACACACACACACACACACATCCCTATATGAATCAGAGGAGAGGAAAGTTACTGACAACTTTAAAGGAATCTCATTATGATAGAGAATTTAAGATGCTAAAGAATGGACATCCCCAAATAGGCAGACTCCTATACATACAAATTATATTCTCAAAGGTTGACTCTAATGTTCCAGATAGTAATTATTCCCAGGTTTATAAACTTTAGCTGTTCATTCATTTATCATACATGAATCATCTTTTAATACTCAGCCCTTGTATTTCTTTCAAAGTATTAGAGAGGTTCAAATGTTTCTTTTTTGTGGATAGATTAGATAATGCTTTAGTCAGGGCTATAAGCATGCTCGTCACCTTCAAGGCACCTGTTAGGTAGGTTTTTACCCTCCCCCCTTCTTGCTTTCCAACAGTGTTTATTTCTTTCATGCCCATATATTTCAAACAATTGTTTCCAAATTATTAGGGATTACCTGTAGTGTTTGTTTTTCCTTTTTTTTTTCTCATTCTTGAGATACTTTGCTGAGGATTATGATCTCCAGTTCTGTACAAATTGCTGCAAAAGATATTGATTCATATCTTTTTGTGGCTGAGTAGTTAGTCCTCTATGGAGTATGAGTGTGAGTGTATCCATGTATGAATACATACACTCCATGGTGTGTGCATGTGTATATCACACATACGTGATATATATACACTTCATATTCTGTTGATTTACTCATGAATTGGTGGGCTCTTAGGCTGAGTCCACATTTTTGCAGTTGTGAATGGTGCAGCAATAAATATTTAAGTACAAGTGTCATTTTTCTTTTACATGCAATAACTAATTTTATTCCCCCATTCGCCTATGTAGTATTTATGATGTAGGGGCTACAATTTTTTTTTTAATTTCAGATTATTATGGATGTACTCACATTTTTGTTATGTAATTAGCTTTGTATATTTTAAGTCAATGTTATAAGTGTGTCCTTCACCCAAAAAGTGTGTAATGCACCCACTAGGTATGAATTGAGCCCTACCCTCCTCCCCTTCCCACCTACTTGAATTCCATTGATTTTTGCTTCTATACATGTATGTAAATATTGAACAACTAGTTCCAGTTTAGTACCCAGTGCATGTGGTATTTGTTTTATTTTTCTTGTGATACTTCATTTAGGAGAATGCTCTCTGATTCCATCCTGTTCGTACAGGTATCTTTTTGATAAAATGAGTTCTTTTGCATTGTGTAGATACATAGTAGTGGGATTGCTGGATGGAATGGTAGGCCTCCTTTAAGTTCTTTAGAAGTCTCCATGCTGTTGATTGGGATTGTACTAATTTGCAGTCCCACCAACAGTGTACAAGGGTTCCTTTCTCTCTGCATCCACGTCAGTATATGATGTTTTGGAACTTTTTAATGAAAGCCCTTCTAACAGGGGTAAGATGATATCTTATTGTGATTTTAATTTGTGTTTCCCTGATGATTAGTGACAAGCATTTTTTCAAATGTTTGTTGGCTACTTGTCTATCTTATTTTGAAAGGCTTCTGTTCCTGTCTTTTGTCCACTTATTGATAAGGTTGTTTGTTTTTTTTCCTTGTGATTTGTTTGAGTTCATTGTAGATTTTGGATATAAGCCCTTTATTGGATGTATAGTTAGTAAATATTTTTCCCCATTCTGTCAGTTATTTGTTTGTTTTGCTGATTCTTTCCTTTACTGTGCAGAAGTGTCTTAATCTAATCAAATTTCATTGATTATTTTTTTTGTTGCTATAATTTCTTTGGAGGTCTTAGTCATAAATTCTTTGCCTACACCAATATCTAGGAAAGTTAGAAGAGTTTATAACTTTTTCCTGATGATATGATCTTGGATCTTTAAAATCCAAAGTCTCCTCTAAGATATTCCTGTAATTAATAAATAAATTCATCAAAGTCTCAGGTTACAAAATCCATGTACACCAGTCAGTAACATTTCTATCTACTGTAACAGACAAACTGGGAGTCAAGTCAAAGACACTATAACGTTCAAAATAGCTGCAAAGAAAATAAAATTCTTAGGAGGCAAAGATCTCCACAAGAACTAGGAAACACTGGGGAAAGAAATTGCCAACAATGCAAACAAATAGAAAAGTATATCACGTTCATGGATTGAACCAGGCCTTTTCAATTTGCATTTCTCTGTGACTTACCAGATGAGTCTTAGATTCCCACCTACTGTTTATAACTTTTATAAATAACATCTCTTTGATTAGTGTTTACCTCATTGTATCCTGTTACTCACATAGTAGGTACTTAATAATTGATTTTTTTTTTAACTTCTGTGAAATTCAAGTATAACATACATATAGAAAATAAAAGATATACACATATAGCTTGTTAGTTTTACCAATGTATAAATGATTCAAGTTCTGAACCTTGGAATATCTTTCTTGAAATATTCTGTTTCCTTTCCGTTATTGGGACTAGCCACCTATCCCTCAACACAAGGTATTCCATCCCTATTCTTAATTTTCAGACTCTCCCTTTGAGATATTTCCCAACTCTCTGCTGCTCTGATGAATTTGAACAAATGCTCCAGGGCATGAGCATATGCATTTGTTCAAGGGCCTTTCACTGTCCTGATTCCAGGCTAGTGATCTAGAGGGCAAGTTTACTCCACTGTGTGGTAAAGTATTTATTTCTTAGGATTGGTAGAGCTTTTACTGCCAGAATACTCCTGCATGCTCATTTGAGGTTTCTTTATATTGTGAAGCACCCAACAAAGAATATTTGCCTAGGAACCTACATACCCTCTGGGTAGTCCTGAACATATGTACCCACTTCCCAGACCAAAATATGCGGCACTACCAACAACACAGGACAGGTTTTCATGTCCCTACAAATCAAGAACTCTCAGAGTTTGTTACTTATGAATTTCATATTAATTGCATAGTATAATATATATATATATATTATAATAGTATTTTTCATTTAAAGTTAGGCCTATGAGATTCATTCATGTGATATCATGTAGCTGCAGTTTGTTACTTTTTGTTGTTGTATGAGTATGGTATTACATTGTGTCAATGCTAAATTTAATTATTTATTCTGGATAGATATTTAGGTTTTACTTGCTTTTTTACTATTACAATGAAGTTTATGAAAATTTCCATGCATGCTGTTTGGGAGACACTTATAGTCAATATTACTTCTAAGAATGTACTTGCTTGGTGATAGAAAGGATATAGTTTCAGCCTTAGTAGAAAGTACCAAATGGTTTTTCCAAAACTGTAATCCATTTGCAGGTTCATCAGTGAGAGATGAGTGTTCCAATTGCTGCACATCTTTACCAGCCCTATTAGTTTTGTTGGGGAGATGTTTTTATTTTAAATTTGTGCCATTATACTGGATATGTAATGTTATTATGCAGCAGTTATTATGTGCATTTCCCTAATCACCAGTGGTGATGTTAAAACCATGGCTATTGGTCCTTTGCATGTCCTCTTTGGTGAAATACTGTTTAAAATCTGTGCCCATATTATTAGAACTAGGCCAATTGTCCTTTGCTTGTGAAGTTATAAAAGTATTGTTATAGTCTCTGTATGTGTCTTTTCTAAGATGTTTGTCTCTAAAATACCTTTTCAATCCATATAAATTACTTTTTCACTAATATAATGGTAAATTCAATTTTCCATATTCAATGAAGTCTAATTAATCAATATTGCCATTCAAAGTTAATGTTTTCTTGTTGCATGTTGAAGAAATCTTTGCCTAATCCAATGCATGAAGATATTCTCCTGTATCTTTTCAATGTTCTATATTACTTTACCTTTATATTTAGGCCTATTCTACTTAGAATTGGTTTTTGTGTCTGATGTGAAATAGGGATAACTTGAATATCTCATTTGATTCAGATCACTTATTTTAAAAATCCATCTTTTCCAGGTGGCACTTGTGACTCAAAGGAGTAGGGCACCGGCCCCATATGCTGGAAGTGGTGGTTTCAAACCCAGCCTTGGCCAAAAACTGCAAAGAAAAAAAAATCCATCTTTTCCACACTGCATATTGAATGATATGTTTATTGTAAATCAAATATAAATATTTAGGTGGTTCTGTTTCTAGAGTCACTAACCTACTTTTCTATCCATGTAGCAACACTACACAATTCTAAGTCTATAATCATATAATAATAAATACTGGTATTTGGTATAGCCCTAAAATTATAGGATTCAGACCAAAACAATGAATGTTCCATATCATAGGTCACATCAAACTTAAATAGTTGAATCGTAGCAGTGAAACAAAGTGATCAGAGGAAAGAATCTAGAAATATTTCTAGATTTTTACTAACATGCGTTATTAGAGCCAATGAAGGTGTCTGAAGAGAGGATATAAAAGGAGAGTGCAGAAAAAGGGAAACAGCAGATAGAGACTTTAAATGCCTTACTATCTCATCTGGGGTCTAATTCTTGCAGTTCTAACACTCTTTCAAAGCAGAAACTTGGCCCCAAATTCTGTTTCACAACCTCAACAGTCAGAGGTGAAGGAACCTTTCTTCCTCCCCCACGGGGTTTCCAACACTTCACTTGCAGGTTTCATTACATGATATTTCACAGCTTACTCCACTCCCTTATCATTTTACCAAAATCAATTGCCTTCAACATTCAGGTGCATCTAATTTATGTGAAGCTGTGCAGAAAGCTAACTTCATTTCTGGAACGACAGTCTGAGAGGATCAATCAGTCTAATCAATCCTGCCCTCCTACCTACAATATATTTGATGAGACTTCTCAGGCATCACATAGGATCTTACCTTAGAATTCATGATTCAACCAAACTGAACTTCATCTTCTTTGTAATTTTGTATCTTTATTACACATTTTATAGATTATCACTCAGCCATTGAACCACCCATTTGTCCATTTAAGTACCAGGACATGTTCTAGGTACAGTACAGGGAACTGCCTACACTTATGGGTAGCTTGCTATAGACCAGACCCTGAGTTAGGTGCTGAATTTCCTATGTTCAATGACAATCAAGTGTCTCCCTAATAATGTTAAATTGCATTTTTTAGTCCAGCATTTTTTATGAAAAAAGTATCCTTTCCTACCATCCACATGATTATGTCAAAAATAAAATGAGAATATATTTATATGTCTATATCTGGAGCCTATTTTTCTCATAGGTCTGTTCGTTCATTTTTACACAAACATCACATTATTTTAATCTTGTAGTTACCATTCTTGTCTATAACATTTTATAATATGTACTTATTTCTCTGAGTATATTTCTAAAATTGAATGTTAAACTACAGGATTGACGTAAGTGTATTATTAGCAGGTACCAGTACCTGTATTTCTACAGTGGCTATATTTTTTATACCTGCACCACCAACCTATGAAAATAGCATTGTGCCAAAGTGTATACAACAACAATTAACAGAAACTAAAAAGTGGACAAATCTGCAATCACATTAATAGAGTTTAGTATATTTCAGTAATGAGTGGAACAAATAAATCCAAAACTAACAAACATATAATAAAGTTGAACAAGTGTATTAACAACATTAAACTAATTGATTATGTAAATAATTATATTTGTGTATATGCATTTGTATTACTATGTCCAATAAACATAGCATATGTATTCCTTTCAATTATATATGAGGCATTTGCCAAAATAGAAGTGAAGAGAAATAAGGTAGGGTTTAACAAATACCAAATGACTGAAATTGCACACAATATACTCCGTGACCATAATCTTATTAAAACAGACTTCAATTATAGAATGATGAATTGAAATTCCACAGTAGTTCAAAATTAGGATACTCGACTACTTTACTAAATAATTAATAAAAGAAAAGTATCAACATTTTATATTTTAAACTGAATTACAATATAAACTGTATAATATGTCTTGTGAGGTACAGTAGAACCATACTTATAAAAATTAATAGCCTTACAATTATATCAGGTGAGAAGATCATTTAGAATCAATGATCTAAATTCAACCTTATGAAACTAAGAAAAAAAGAACAGGATAAATCCATTAAAAGTAAAAAGTAGTTAATATTAAATAGTACATTAGAAATCAGACATGTAGTAGAGGAAATCAATTGAGCCAAAGTTGGCTCTATGGAGCAATTAATAAAATTGATAAATAAAAGTAAGAAAATAGTACAGAAAAAAAGTTACTAATACTAGGAACAAGAAAGGCCATGATTATAGGTGGTACAGATATTTAAATACTAAATCATTACATTAATGAATCAAAAAGAAATTGAAAATTCTTAGGCCAGCTATTTTTAAAGTACATAATACTGATGACTTTGATCTGTGCCGAAATATTCTTACTATGTGCCAATATTCTATTATTTCCTACTTATTCTCTCCTAATTTTGATTCACTATTCTTTTGTGCGATTCATTGTATCCCCAAATATTGATTTATTTAATCTTTTATTTGTTTTCTTCTTTTTCCTTTTCTTTGCCCTCTTTTTGTTGATGAAAGAAATTATTGGTGATACAAACAAGTAGAAAAACATCTACTCTCATGGATTAGAAAAACTGAGATTCAAAGTAACTTACAGACTCAATGCAATTCCCATCAAAATAATAATATCATTTTTCACAGAATCAGACAAAACTATCCTTCATGTCATATAAAGCCAAAAAAGAATCCACATAGCCAAAGAAACCTCAAGCAAAAAGAATAAATCTGGAAGTATTAAATTATCCATCTTCAAATTACACCAGGAGACTATAGTAATCCTAACACCATGGGTATGGGCATAAAAGTAGAAATATAGATCAATAAAACAGAATAGAGAACCCAGCAATAAAACTACATACCTACAACCAACTAATCTTCAACAAAGTAGACAAAAGGACAAATTGAAGAACGAATACCCTATTCAATAAGAAATACTGGGAAAATTGAATAGCCACATGTAGAAGAATGAAAGTGGAGTCCTAATATATTAGGGTACATGTGAATTTGTCCAAAGGTCGAATATAAATGTCTTAACATAACACTTATGAGAAAGACACGATGGCTATGTTAGCCAGTTGGATGAGAGGTTTTCAAACTGTATATGGAAGCAACACACTGTATCCTATGATATAATTAATGTACATAATTATGATCTAATAAAAAAATTTAAAAAAATAAATAAACTCACTTTAAATCAATAGCAAAAATTAAGGTCAAATAAAACTTATTTTGGTAACATTATCTGAAAAAAAAAGAAAGAAAAAAAAAGAAAGTGGAGTTCTATCTCTCACTATACACAAAAATTAACCCAAGAAAAAAAACTTAAATTTAAGGCCATTAAAATGTGGGAAAAAATATTAACAGATATTTTTCAAAAGAAGAAAAATAAATATCTAACAAACTATATGAAAAGATGCTCAACATCTCTAATCTCCAGGGAAATGCAAAAACCACCATGAGATACCACTTTACCCCTATCAGAATGACTATTATTGAAAGTCAAAAAATGGATTTTGGTATGAATAATGTGAAAAGAGACCACTTATAAACTGTTTGTAGGAATGTAAATTAGTACAACCTCTATGGAATACTGTTCAGCCATAAAAAAGGAAATAATGTCTTTTGCTGCAACTTAGAACTGGGGGGCCATTATCCTAAGTGAAGTATCTCTGGAACAAACAAATACCACATATTCTCAGTTATACGTGGTAGCTAAGTTATGGGTATGTGTGGTCCTGCAGAGTGGTATAATGGACATGTCAGTCTCAGAGGGCAGAGCCAATGCTGTTAGATACAGTGCACACTAGTCAGGTGATCAGTACACTAAAAGCCCAGACTTCAACACTATCAATTCATCCATGTAACCAAAAACTAAATCTATTTAAATAAAATTCAACGATAAAGTAAAAGATGTTGAACTTTACTAATCATCGCAGAAGTATACGTTAAAACAACAATGGAGGATAGATACTCATTCACCAGACAGTGCTGAAAATGTTGTGGAGCAACTTTAAGTTTTATCCACTGCTTTGGAAATGTAATTTTGCAGTCACTTTGAAAGATTATTTAGCAATGTGTTCTAAAGCTAAACCTATAAATATAGGTTTAGCAATAGCAATTCTATTTCCAGATGTATGCTGAACAAAAATGTATTCAGCTCCTTGCCAACAGGAATATGCAATGAAGCTCATATTAGCGCTAATTAGACACTCCCCACATGTTAACACTAATTGAATAGATAAACATTTTGAGGCATTCATAAATTCAAAGTTCATACAGTCATGATGAAAGAGATACATGGATATAATTGAATATGTGCAAATCTTAGAAATATAACATTAAATAAACGAAGTTTTATATGGGCAATCTAATCTATTGTTTCATTTATTCAAATTAAAAAAGAAAAACAGGCATAGCTCTTCTATGTTATTAGATGCCAAGTTACAGGTTATACCTTGTGAAATGATAACTGAATGGGAAATGAAACTTCTCTGGTGCTACTGATTTTCCGTTTCTTGTTTGGGGTAATAAATTATACAGATTTATTTAATTTGCATAAAAAATTAAGCTCAATACATATGATTCTTGAACACTTTTATATGAAGTATGTTTTGATAAAATTTTACCAAAGTACAATTTTTGGTGAAATCTTCCAGATAATAACCCTGCCCTTCATGCTTAAGTATTTCTTCTTGCATTGATATTTTGCCTGGCATGAAAAATTACCTTTCCAGTTTCATTGCCTTTCATCAGCAACAACGTGTGGCTGATACTTTCACCACTCAATACTAATTTGGGTGTTGGCATAGTCCCTTTCCAATAACTTCAGATGAAGAAGATATTAATGTACCGCTTTCCATCAGATTTACAATGTCTATTTGCTATGAGTACTTGGATCAATTATAGATCTTTTGAGCTAAGAATATTTGTAGAAGTTTATTAAGGTATAAACAAGACATAATAAAGTTTCGACATTTCAAGTGTGCAATTTGATGACAAGCTTGGACATATGTATACATTCACAAAATTCAATACCACATTCAAGATAATTAACATTTTATCCTTGAAAAACTTCCTTAATAATTCTTTGTAGTCCTTTCCTCTTCCTTCTCCTCCTCCTCTGGTCTCAGGCAGCCATTGGCCTTCATTCCAATTTTAGACATTAATTAGTTTGCCTTTTCTAGAATTTTACATAAAGGGAACATCTAGTTTTTCTGGCTTCTTTGATGTATTACAATTATTTGCAGTTTCATCTTTGTTGTGTACATTACCAGTTCATTTTGTGGCTGAGTACTATGCAAGATATACCTCGTTTTGTCTGCCCATTCACCTGCTGTGAGCGTTCAGTTTGTGACTGCTACAAATAAGCTGCTATGAATGCCTGAGTGAAAGTATTTGCATGAACAAGATATTAAAATTTCTTTTGTGTGTAAATACCTAGGAGTAAATTGATTTGGTCATCTGATAGGTACATGTTAAACGTGAAACAACAAAACTGTTTTACAAAGACCTTTTCCATTTTGCACTCCTGCTGGAGTACTATGCACATTCCAGTTACTGTATTTTTTTCTAATGTTTAGTATGACTTATGTTTTTAATTTTAGCCATTTTAATAAGTGTGTAATGGGTATCTCATGGGGTTTCAATCTGTATTTTCCCCATGACTAGTGATGTGGAGCACTTTTTCATGTGTTTTTTGTCCATTCATATATCTTGTTATAAAATACCTCTTTGAATGTCATCTTCATTTTTTAAATTGGAGAGTTTGCTTTTCTATTGTTGACTTGTAAAAGTTCTTTGTGTAGTTTGGCAAAAAATACCTTATTTGATATATGTGTTGCAAGTATGTTCTCCAAGTACAGGGCTAGCATTTATTATGTTCTTAGTTGTGCATAGTGAAAAGCAATATTTTTTAAATTATGGGTGAAGTTCATATAATGAGAGTAGGGTTTACAGAAGTCAGTTGGTCAGTGGAATTTTGGCTCAGGTTTGCCTCACAGTGGGGCAAGTGGTCTCAAAGCCCATCTTATAGTTATTTCTCTTGTTTTAGAATGCACAGTTGGGATAAGCACATTTAGCAAGTAGAAGAACTCCCCCTTGCTTGGAGAAGGCCGTCAATTTTTGTTCTATTTGGGCCTTGAACTGATTGGACAAGGCCCACCCACATTATAGGGAGCCCAGTTTTTGTCATGAAACCAGTAAAGTTTAAAAGACCCTCAGCAAACGTGGGCCTTGGCTTATTTAAAACAAAATTACCTTTGCATATTTTTTGGCTTTCACAACAAAGTTTATTCTGTTCTACTGCAAAATACACCTTCATGGTACAGCACCATAAACATGCCACGTCTGTTTCTTTCTCCTACTGTACCTTGCCTCGACTTTAGTGAAGAATTGAGATCCTTTTAGATATTTGATCCTGTGTATTTGCCATAGTTGCTATTTAAAAATTTATGACAATGAAGTATAAAATGATGTCTGTGGAGTTTTGTTGTTTATTTTTTCCTTTGTGGTTTCATGATTATGGAGGCCAACTCTGTCAAGAAAGAAATAAAAGCTGCATTTGATTTCTTTGATCAGGGTTCCCAGAACCCACATCTGCAGCATTGTCTACTCAGTCCCATTGCAGCGTCAATGGTCCTTGGCAGCAGAGAGCCACTCTTTTTAATCAATGAATTCTTTATAAAAAGACTATGTATCAGTACCTGAAACTGCACTTAGACTTTATCTCTGAAGTGTGATTTTAATATGTATTACAGAAATAAATGGCACCTGTTTATGTAACAAAGTTTACAATTAGTAGAGGATAAATATTTGCTGTACAAACTTATTTCCAATCTGATACTGCACATAGGTAAGAAAACATTTTCTGTTTCATATCAAATTCTGTAAAGCATTTTATTCCACTGAGCCTTGATGATGATTAAATTTTCCTTTTAAAAATATTGAATAAAAAATAATTAGAAGACTATCTCTAAATCAAGTGTTCAGAGTCAAACTTCCTTAGGAAAGAAGATCATCACCACCCTATCTCGGATCTGCTTGGTTCTTACCCCATAAATGAGGGGATTAAGTGAAGGAGGAATAATCACATATAAATTGGCTAGGAGGATATGAATATAACGTGGAATATTATGGCCAAATCTATGAGTCATAAAAGAGAAAAAGGCTGGTGTGAAGAAAGCTAAGATCACACACACATGGGAACCACAAGTATTAAGAGCTTTGAGTCTGGCCTCCCAGGAAGGAAGTTTGAAGACAGCATGGAGAATCTTCACATAGGAGACAGCAATTAATACAACATCCAAAAGGATCATAGAGATAAGAATCAAACCAAATACTATATTGACTTTTATGCTGACACAGGACAGTCGTGCAATGCCCATATGTTCACAGTAGGTGTGGGGTATAATATTTTGTCCACAGAATGAAAGTCTCAGAAGGAGAAATACAAGTGGAAAAACCAAAACAAAGTTTTTCAACATTCCTACTCCAACAATAATGCAAACTCTTCTGCTGGTGAGGATGGTGTTGTATCGGAGAGGGTGGCAAATGGCAACATAGCGATCAAAAGCCATGGCTACAAGCATGAATGTTTCAATGCCTGTAAACAGGTGTATGAAGAACATTTGAGCTAAGCATCCCCCAAAGGCAATCTCACTGAAGCCAAACCAAAATATGCCCAGCATTTTGGGGATGGTTGCAGTGGACAAGCCCAAATCAGTCAGAGCCAACATGGCCAGTAAGTAGAACATAGGCTGGTGAAGACTGTTTTCTGTCTGGATCACAAACAGGATGATGACATTCCCCAGGAGGGCTACCAGATATACTGTACCAAATGGAAAGCCAAGCCAAAGCTGCATATGTTCCAGTCCTGGGATTCCCAACAGTAGGAATGATGAGGGGTGAAAAAATGAGCTATTGGCTGAGAACATCCTGGCAAGCACCACTGATGGTCACTCACTTGACCGAATCTTTAGTTTTTCATAAGACTTGCCAGTGCCTCAACAATACTGCAAATGGCAAATAGAAAAAAAAATGTGATTCGTCCATTTTCTTTCAGAGAGCAAAAAAATAAACCCTGCATTTTCCCTCATACTTTTCTTCGTTTTTTACTTCCTGTTAGTGTATATGACAAATAAAGGAGGCAATTCCTCAAGAAATGATAGGTCTTTAGATTTTGGACTCAATAAACTAAATTATTTTAGTAAGAACATAAACCAGACCAGTTGATATGGGACCTATCTAGGCTCTAACTTTTTGAAATATTTATATAAAATGAAAGTCTATACATGCTTTAATACCCCACTGATAACTAACTAAAAGTAGGGAATATAATATATGAAGGTTTAAGAAGCATATTTAAAGGATAATTTATTAAACTAGAAATATAAGTCTAATATATGCCTCTGAGCATTTATACTTTTAACCACTAGCTCTTTAATATGGCCTCTCTTTCTACTTCAACCTCCTTATAAATAATTTCATCAAAATTTTCTTCTTCTAAAATTGTGTTATTACTTTTTATTTTGTCATCAATAAAGACATTGGATTTGTTCTTTGAAATAAAGCTTTGCCTTGTGAGGTCAATTCAAAAAATTCAAGGCAATGTAATTAATCTTATATATAAAACCACTGCTTTTCAGAGAGATTGATCCCAATTTAAAGCATTGACTGAACTCCTTAGGATCATCTTTACTCCCCTTGTTCCTCTCATGTGATAACACATTCATTTCTACAATCTGTATTGTATCATATCCAACTTTGTTCCCAAATGGGGAATAGAAGAGAAAAATTATACAAATCATGGTGACATAGAAGCATTACTATTATTATTTTATAAGAAAACTTTAAATATATAATTTTTAGTCACATTAGTTACATGAGAAAAACAGGACAGATCCTAATTCCCTGAATAAATGGATTTCTTTCATATCTGGATCACAGGTAAGTTCCTCCATACTCTGAATGAAGTCACTCTGTCAGCCACCCAGCTCTCAGTATTTCTAAGGCTCTTCTTAAATGTATTTATTCCGTGAACTTTTGTTTATACTCAAGCATTTAGTCCATTATTCAGTTTTTTGAATTAAATTGTATATTATGATCAGTTACTCCCAGCTTTTCTCCTAATTTACTCCTCCCTATTTTCTGTTATTTCTTCCCTATCTTACTAATGTAGTTGGTCCAAATTCACATTTCTAAGAATAGGGGAACCAAAGATGAGTCAAACCTTAATTATACTCCATAAGGAATATTCCCTTGAATATGATGAAATAGTATTAAAACTGGGAAGCATGAAATATTTCTAGGCATCAAGGAAGCTAGAATATGGAACGATACAAAATCCATTTAAGGTTTTAGGAAATAAAAGTAGTTTTTAAGAAAGAAAAATGCTTGATCCTGTGTAGAAAGGGAAGATGATGAAATCTCTAAATATGGAATATACCTAATGGAGGGATCCCAAGACAAGTGTGGGGAAAAGGCAGGAAGAATCAATATCATCCTCTAGGCCCATTCTTTTAGGGCCCATTCTCAGAAAGGCTTGTACTGGACTTGTAGCAATGGTTTGTAATATTCCTTCCCAGTACCCTCTTATTCTACCACATAGCACCTTGAATGATTAGTTAATTAACGTCTGAGTTCCCATTTAATTATGTTTTCTGCAGAATAAAGGAAGGAGGCATAGAATAGCTTTGTTTGTCATTATTTCTCCAGCATACCATCTGCAATATCACTGCCATTCAGAACACATATTTTAATGAAAGACTAAATAATCAAGTAATTATTAATTTTAACTCTTGGTCAACAGACATCACATTAGGAGTATATGACAAAAATTACACATCTATTTGGAAGCTCAGCATAAAAAAAATGAGAAGGAAAACTATAATCTTCAGAAGGGGATACTTTGAGTATAATAGGAAGATGACTCTTTTATCGTAGGCTTTTCTGGCAAGCAAGGGGACTATCAATGGGGCTGTGATATAGTAATTAGAGACCATAGGGAAGACATTCTAGGAAGAGTTTAGTCAAAACAGGTGATCATGACAATAAACCAGAAATGGCAACTATAATTGATAGATTTACATATAACTTATTTTTCACAGAAATTCCCGCCTGTTGTATTGCTCTATGGCATTAATGAAATGTCAGTAAAATAGATTTTTAGTGATAAATCTCCAAAATCTGAATTTTCAAACTTTTTGTGTTATTAATTTGTCATCATAAATCATGATATATTTTGTATAGAGTATATAACTGATAAAATTGTGCAAGGAGAAAAACGATAAGACTATACACTTGTAAAATCTATAATCAGAGCCTTAAACTTGTGAGGATATTCACTTGTTTTCGTAGGCCAGAAATAAACTAGGAGTAGGGGATGAATTGCTGCAAACAGCTTCATTCTGCATGACAACTATTTAGACCTTCATTTTCACTATGTAAGAGATCTTTATCCCTACATAGAATGGACAGCAAAAGCTTAGGAACTGTGTTAAAACCAGAAATATACCTCATTAAGTTTTCTGCCATTCTGGCTAACAGATAACTTTTCTAAAACAAAAATTGTCTTCAACACAATACTGAGCAGTCCTAGTTCAAGAGCAGTTGCTGAACTCTAAGGAGTCTGTCTGCATCTCAGAAAATTTGGAGACAGGGTAGTTTTTAAAATGCCCAGATTATAGGTATCCCAAGAGTATTTTTCTTTTAAGAACCATGTACTAGATGTATATCAATTCAAATAAGATCATTCCCATCCCATACCAAATAGATACATAGAAGAATAGTTGAATAAATACATTTTCATGATCTGCGATAGGAAAGGAGGATCTGAGTGAGTTTTGCCAATTGTTATCCACATGGGAAGAAAAGAACCTGATATTTTAAAAAATCTCTTTTCTTTCTTTTTTTAATTGTGTGTTATATATAGCTTAAATATTTAATGGTAAAATATCTTGGTAATATGGAAGAGTGTAAAACAAGAGCTAATATATATGTAAATATATAGTTATATATGCACATTTCAGAATGAAATCAATCCATTGTATCCTTTTCAGAAACTACATAAAATTATTTGGAACCAATAAGTATTAAAGTATTGCTGTTATTCACCATTATTGGCAATGAAATAAAGATAGAAAATGTACTAATTTGGGAAAAAAATTGAGAATGACCTTTTAGACATTAAATACAAAACAAATCTGAAATAATTGGTGACATAGTAAAATTTAATAAAATTAGACCGAAAAATTAGAGCTGGGAGAAGAGGGGAAAGAGACACAAAGATGGAGAGAGAAGGTAGAAGGCAAGACAGGAAAGAAGATAAAGAAGAAGAGAGAGAAATTCAACAATACTTTGACAAAACTAGTTGCTTTTTAGCTATATTTTATTTTTATTTTCCTGATTATTAAAAGTAGGCATATTTATTCTTAAAAAAAGAAAAAGACAAAACACTAAAATATGCAATCACCTGAAATTCTACCAGTTAGAAATAAGCACACAAAATATTTTGACTTATCTCCTCCAAATTAATATTTGTGTCATATACAAAACTAGTGAAGTAATTAAATCAATAGATCCAAGTCTAAACCTTCTGGATCTATACAATCAAAAATGTATGATAGCTAATCCTGACCCCAACTCACCAACCTTATCCATAGCCAACACTGAAATAATCTGCAAACTTGATTGGTAACTGTTCCAAGTGTGTCTCAGCTTCCAAATTGTAGTTCAAGGAGAAAAGTTTATACTGGAATTGAAAATCCTCTTCCTGACCAAAAATAGGCTTTCTGGGGCTCTATGGGATGTGAACACAAAAGACAATGGATACAGAAATTCTTACCACTAATTTATTGGCATAAAAAGCACATATGCAAAGGAACCACTTGGGACTTTCAAGTTTCTCCCCATAGGTCCCAAACTTATAGGAACTTCTCAATTTCTCATTACTCATTCACTAATTACTCTGTTGTCATTATTCCCACAAGAATAGTATTTGAGCCAATCTGCAATTCCCCATCTCTTTGCCCAGGGCTCTTATATTCTCTAATGCCCAGATACCTTTTCTTCCCAGAAAATTTCATTTACTCCTAGAAATCAGGTAACCCATTGAGTACTGATCTAAGATTATATATTCAGACATGTTTTTCATCTGTAATTCATTCCCCCAAGAAGACTATACGGTGGTTATACAGATAATGCTGACTATCTATAAATGTGAAAATAATTACATGTTAAGTTATATGATGCTAAGTTTAGAGTTACAGAAACTCAGAGAGCCAGTACATTTTCTAGGCTTTCTAACTCAATTTCCTATAGAGTAGGGTTGGAATGTGGCATAAAAAATAACTGCAAAGTAAAGTGGAAGAAAACACCATTTGAGGACATAGCAGAATGTTGATATCCTGTGTCTAGCCTAGATAAGTATAGAATCATGTGAGATTACTTTCTTCTGAGAAAAAATTAAAAAGTAGCTCTACTAGCTGTCATCTGGTATCTGACCTGGCATTAACATCTTGGCCATAATAATGCCCACTTAGTAAACAGTTTTCACAAAGTATAAAGATTAGACAAATATACTTTGTTTCTGTGATAACAGATTGAAATTAAAAAAAGAACCTTGCATTGTGTATGAGGTAAGACAATTAATTTCACAAACTCATCCTAGAAAAGGAGACTTTTGGGTCACTTTACATGCAAAAAAGAAAGAAAGAAGGAAGGAAGGGAGGAAGGAAAAAAAGAGGGAAGGAAGAAAGGAAGGAAGGAAGGAAGGAAGGAAGGAAGGAAGGAAAGAAAGAAAGAAAGAATAGAAATTGGGCCCTTATCTTATGCCATGAGCAAAAAGCAAGTCAAAATTAATTAGGGACTTGAAAATAATACCTAAAACTGTAAAACTATAGAAGAAAATTTCTAAAAGAAAGCTTTATGACATCACTTTTAGGGAACTCCATGAAACTAAAAACTTTATGCACAGCAAAGTTAATAATCAATAGCATAAATAGGTGACCTATAGAATGGAGGAGCATACTTGCAAACTGGATATCTGATAATGGCAAGATGAACAAGTTCTAGAAATCTGCTGTACAATCTTATACCTATAGTCAATATAGTATTGTACATTAGACTAAATAATGTATTTTACACAAAAAAATCTTGTTAAGAGGTAGATCTCTTGCAAAATGTTCTTACCACAATTGTATAATTTTTTAAAAAAGAAAAAAATGTGGAAAATACATATCAAGTTGTTAACTACCATTACTTCTGGAGAAGCTAGTAAAATTGGAAAGAGGTAAAGAGAAAAGAAGAGTTTTCATTTTGTTCTCTACTTACTTCTGTATTGCTTGTAAGTTTCTAGGAAAAAATGTATTGTTATAAAAAGGGAAATATTATTATGTTCTCCATCTTTTAAATCATTGGACACTTTGGTACTAGTTTATCGAATCAGATTTGACTATTCAGCCATTGTTATCATTTCAGTTCTTAATCTTTAAGCAAATGTAATAATGCATTTATGTACCTTATAATGTTACTGTGGTGTATAGCAATGTTCACACAACTTATAACATTACATTATAACTTAGTGATGAGGCTACTGCCAAGAAGGTGTTGTTAGGTGATCTCATTGATGTGAAACCACCATAGAGTGTACTTAGGTACAGAAAAGTGATAAGAAATGTAAAATTTACAAAGAGGGAAACAAATGGAGCCCTCCCAGCAACCTGGCAAGCCAAGCAAGTTGAAACTTGCACATGTGAATCCAAAAGGACGTTGTCATCAACTGTGTTTCTTGAAAGTAAAATAATGACCCACAACATAATCTGTCTCAAAACTTTCATAATGGCCCACATATATATTTTAATATAGAAAACCAAATATCCTTAAAAATGTCCACTGGACTTCCAAAAAACTAGATACCCCAAGTTTTACCAGGCTTTTCTACATTCTCAATAAATGTGAATGGCTTAAATTGTCCTCTAAACAGGCACAGACTGGCTGACTGGATACAAAAACCTAGGCCAGATATCTGCCACATATAAGAATCCCATCTTACCTTAAAAGATAAACATAGACTCAGGGTGAAAGGGATGGTCATCTATATTCCAGGCAAATGGAAAGCAGAAAAAAGCAGGTTTTGCAATTTTATTTGCAGATACAATAGACTTTAAACCAACAAAAAGTAAGCAAGGATAAGGATGGTCACTTTATTATTGTTAAGGATAATATTCAATATAATGAGATTTCTTTCTTTTCTTTTTTTATTAAATGATAGCTGTGTACATTAATGCAATTATGGGGTACAGTGTGGTGTTTCCATATACAATTTGAAATATTTTCAACAAACTAGTTAACATAGCCTTTATGTTATTTTCTTAGTTATTGTGTTAAGATGTTTATATTCTACTTTTAGAAAGATTCACTTGTACCTTTGTAATATACATCATAGAAGTGATCCCTCCCCTCCCCTTCCCCATATTCTTAGGTGATAACTAGGTTATAGATTTAACATGAAAGTTATAAATTAGTTTCATAATAGGGCTGAGTACATTGGATACTTTTTCTTCTATTCTTGTGATACTTTGCTAAGAAGAACATTTTCTAGCTCCATCCATGTAACATGAAGGATGTAAAGTCTCCATCTTTCTTTATGGCTGCATAGTATTCCATGGTGTACATATACCACAATTTATTAATCCATTCGTGGATTGATGGCCACCCAGGCTTCTTCCATGACCTAGCAATTATGAACTGGGTTGCAATAAATATTCTGATACAATTATTTTTGTTGTAATGTGGTTTTTGGTCTTCTGGATATATACCTAATAAAGAAATTGCAGGATCAAATGGCATATCTATTTTTAGTTCTCCAGATGTCTTTCCAAAAGGAACATATTAGTTCGCATTCCTACCAGCAGTGTAGAAGTGTTCCCTTTTCTCCACATCCACACCAGCATCTCTGGTTTCAGATTTTGTGATATGGGCTAATCTTACTGGAGTTAGGTGATATCTCAAAGTAGTTTTGATCTGCATTTCTCTGATGAGTAAGGATGGAGAGCATTTCTTCATATATCTGTAAGCCATTCATTGATCTTCTTTAGAGAAATTTCTCTTCAAGTCTCTTGCCCACCCTGAGATGGGATCACTCATTCTTTTCTTGCTAATACGCTTAAGTTCTCTATGGATTCTGGTTATTAAACCTTTGTCAGAGACATAACCTGCAAATATATTCTTCCATCCTGAAGGCTGTCTGCTTGCTTTACTTACTGTGTTCCTGGCTTTGCAGAAGCTCCTTAGTTTGTTCAGGTCCCAATAGTATATTTTTGATGTTGCTTCAATTGCCCAGGGAGTCCTCCTCATAAAATTTTCTCCCAGGCTGATTTCTTCAAGTGTATTTCCTACACTTTCTTGTAGTGTTTTTATACTTTCATATCATAAATTTAAATCTTTAATCTTTAATCAAGTTTTATACTTTCATATCATAAATTTAAATCTTTAATCAATTAACACCATTAATGTTAGTTAATGGTGAAAGGTGTGGGCCCAGTTTCAGTTTTCTACAGGTTGCCAGCCAATTCTCCCAGCAACATTCCATTCGTTAAATAGGGAATCTTTTCCCCACTCAATGTTTTTAATTGGCTTGTCAAAGATCAGGTAACGGTAAGTAGCTGGATTCATCTGTTGGCTCTCTATTCTGTTCCATACAACTATCTCTCTATTTTTGTGCCAGTACCATGCTATTTTAATCAATATCGATTTATAGAATAATCTGAGGTTATAACATAGTGTGATTCCTCCTGCTTTGTTTTTATTCCTGACTAATGTCTTGGCTATTCAAGGTCTCTTCTGATTCCATATAAAATGAAGTATTATTTTTGTCAAGATCTTTAAAATATGACAATGGGGCTTTAATAGCGATTGCATTAAAATTATATATTGCTTTGGGTAATATGGACATTTTAAAAATGTTGATTCTTCCCAGCATTGAGCATGTATATTTTTCCATTTGTTAACATTTTTGGCTATTTCTTTTCTTAGAGTTTCAAAGTTCTTTTTATAGAGATCTTTCACATCCTTTGTTAGGTAAACTCCCTTATATTTCATCTTCTTTGGCACTACTGTGAATGGAATAGAGATCTGGACTCTTTTTTCAGCTTGAAAAAATATGAAAATCTGAAGGAAATTGCCCAATACTTGGAAGCATGCCACCTTCCAAGACTTAGGCAGAATGAAGTGGAAATGTTGAACAGGCTTATATCAAGTTCTGAAATAGCATCAACCATACAAAATCTCCCTAAAAAGAAAAGCTGGAATCAGACGGCTTCAGGTCAAAATTCTACCAAACCTTTAAAGAAGAACTAGTACCTATATTACTTAACCTTTTCCAAATTATAGAAAAAGAAGGAATACTACTCATTACATTCTATGAAGCAAACATCATCTTTGTAGTGGCCCACATATATATTTTTGTCTTTATATATTTTAATATACAAAACCAAATGTCTCAGTATTATAACTGGGTATCCACGATGTCCTCTACTTGATGATCAGCAATACCAAGATCAAGTGCTATGAATCAGTCTTCTACATATGTCCCACTATAATCTTATGGAATCACTATTGTATATGTGATCTGTCCTTGATTGAAAAGCCTAAGCAGTGCATGACTGTACATATAATGAAATTTTTTCCCATTTAATTCATTTCACTCATATGTTATTTTTAGTTATAGTTTTTTCATTCTCATTGCTACTTACCATGTTGCTGTACAAATTTATCACATAGAATTTATGCATTCTACTATTTTTTTAATTTCAGATTAAAATGAAGATACACACAATTAAGTTACATAGTTTGTTTCTGTCAGGTAGAAGTTCAAGTTGTAATTCTGATCTTGACCCAGGAAGTGTGCCATATATTTGTGCAATGTTGGGTGGGAATTTGCCCAACCCTATCTCTCACCCCTGTGCTTGGATTTAATAGAGATTTTCTTTCATTTGAGCACATAGTTGTTAGTCTACTAATTTCAGTTTAGTTCTGAGTACTTGTTTTGTTTTTCTATTCTTCTGTTGTTTTGTTTTTGATATTTGTTTTTCTATTCTTCTGACACTTCTCTTAGGAGAATGTTCTCCAAATCCATCCAGATTGTTATGAAAATCCATTTTTTATGGATGAATAGTATTCCATTACATACATATACTACAATTTATTAATCCTTTTGTGTGTTGAAGGACAGTTGAGTTATTCCCACATCTTTGAGATTGTGAATTGCAATGCTATAAACATTTGACTATAAATATCTTCATGGTGAAATGACTCTTTCTTTTGAGTAAATACATAGCAATGGGATTGCAGGGTCAAATGGTAAATTTACGTTTTAGTTCCTTGAGGAATCTCCATACTTCTTTCCATAGAGGCAATACCAGCTTGCAGTCCCACCAACTGTTCATGAGTTCTCTCTTCTCTTCACACCCTATTCATTCTACTATTAAGGTACGTTTAATATTGATAATCAATTATTGACTGTTATACAGAGTACATTTGTGATAATTGAGGCATATATCTTTAGGAGAAAACACGTAATGCTTTTGATGAATCCTTACTTAAGAGAAGAGTATGAGGGTCATAAGTATAGATGTGATTAGCTCTTAAAAATACTGCCAGGTTTAAAAATTATTTTACATGGGGCAGTGCTTGTGGCTCAGTGAGTAGGATGCTGGCCCCATATACCTAGGGAGGCGGGTTCAAACCCATCCTCTGTCAAACTGCAACAAAAAATAGCTGGGCCTTGTGGCAGGTGCTTGTATTGCCAGCTACTTGTGAGGCTGAGGCAGGATAATCTCCTAGGCCCAGGAGTTGGAGGTTGCTGTGAGCTGTGTGATGCCACAACACTCTACTGAAGGCGATAAAGTGAAACTCTGTCTCTACAAAAAAACAAAATAAAATAAAAATAAATTATTTTACAAATTTACCTTTTTGCCACCTGTGTATAAAGATTCCAGTTATTCCACATATTTTTCACAGCTTAATCATTTTCATTTTAACCATTCTGGTCAGTATACAGTGGAACTATGTAGTAGTTTTAAATATTATATGTCATTACTAGAAAGTAGAGCAAATTTTCATATTCACTAGAAATTTGGATAGGATATCCTCTTGTAAAAAAAATAAAACCTATACAAATCTTTTGCTTATTTATATATATTTTTTATTAACAGCTGTATTCCTTATTTTATCTGTTAATAACATGTTCTATTAAAGAATCTCTTAATTTTAACATGTGCTTATTATTATTTTTCCAATACTGTTAGCACGTGTATGCATAGGTAATTGTTTTCTATTTTAGAATCTTTCCTTATGGTAAAGTCAGGAGATTTTTCTCCTTGTTTCCAGAATCTGTACCATTTTCCCTCTACAGTCCACTCACTACATCTATAATCCACTTAGAAAGAATTCTTTATATGGGGCGGGGGGGACAAAAACATATAATCACTCTTACATATTTCCTACAAAAAATTAGATGTAAGAAAACCATAACCTACAAGGGAAAGAATATTAGAATGATTGTAGATCTCTCTGCTGAAAACTTTCAGGCCAGAAGAGGGTGGTCATCAACTTTTAATCTCCTAAAACAAAACAACTTTCAACCCAGGATCCTGTATCCAGCTAAACTGAGTTTCTTCTATGATGGAAAAATTAAATACTTTAATGACATCTACATGTTGAAGAAATTTTCCATAACTAAACAAGCTCTCCAGGAAATTCTCAGACCTATCCTCCATAATGACCAGTGCAATCCTCCACCACAAAAGTAAACTCACTCAGAAACCTTTGATCAAATTCCAACATCAAAAGGATTAAAAATATCCACTGGACTTTCAGGCAACTTGATATCCAAAATTTTACCAGGCTTATCAATAATTTCAATCAATATGAATGGCTTAAATTGTCCTCTAAAGAGACACAGATTGACTGGTTGGATACAGAAACTCAAACCGGACATCTGCTGTATCTTTTAATCAAAAGATCCTTGTATACAGCATCTGTATACAGAATTCTGCTGTATACAGAAACTTTTGATCAAATTCCAACTGGTGAAAGGATTAAAAATATCCACTGGACTTTTAAGCAACTCAATACCCCAAATTTTACCAAGCTTATCAATAATTTCTATCAATGTGAATGGCTTAAATTGTCCTCTAAAGAGGCACAGATTGGCTGGTTGGATACAGAAACTCAGACCGCACATCTGCTGTATACAAGGATCTCATCTTACCTTAAAAGATAAATACAGACTCAGGGTGAAGGGATGGTCATCTATATTCCTGGCAAATGGAAAGCAGAAAAAAGCAGGTGTTGCAATTTTATTTGCAGATACAATAGGTTTTAAACCAACAAAAGTAAGCAAGGACAAGGATGGCCATTTTATATTTGTTCAGGGTAATACTCAATATCATGAGATCTCAGTATCAATATCTATGCACCCAACCAGAATTCACTTCAGTTTATAAGAGATACTCTAACAGGCATGAGCAACTTGATCTCTCCCAGCTCCATCATAGTCGGAGATTTTAACCTTCTTTAGCAGTGTTGGATAGATCCTCCAAAAAAAAGCTTAGCAAGGAAATTTTAGATTTAAATTTAACTATTCAACTTATGGATTTAACAGACATCTACAGAACATTTCATTCCAACAAAACTGAATACACATTTTTCTCATCAGTCCATGGAACATACTCCAAAATTGACCACATCTTAGGTCATAAGTATAATCTCAGCAAATTAAAAGAATAGAAATTATTCCATGCATCTTCTCAGACCATGATGGAATAAAAGTTGAACTCAGTAACAGGAATCTGCAGACTCATACAAAAACATGGAATCTAAATAAACTTATGCTGAATGATAGATAGGTCAGAGACAAGATTAAGAAGGAAATTTCCAAATTTTTAAAACAAAATGATAATGAAAATACGAGTTAT